>NW_017670382.1:84749-159414 GCF_001879085.1 Nicotiana attenuata | reverse complement strand
GCTCGTTTGGGTCCGAGGTCCCATTATACTTCGGGATATCGGGCATTCTAAATTTCTTAGGGATAGGTTTTGGGGCGGCACTGGATGGGAACAGTTTTTGTACAAACTTTTTAGCGTCAAGGCCCTTCAGGACCGGAGGTGCACCTGGTATTTGGTCGACCCTGGAGTTGTATGTTTCTACTTTTTTATTGTTGGCCTCGATTTTTTTCTCCCCCCTTTCGATTCGTTCGGTCAGTTCTTCTAGCCTCCTAAGAACCGCAGAATCAGCATCCGCCCCACCCCGTTCCGGCTGTACTGGGGTTGGATTGATGATTGCAGCTGCACGGGGAGCCTCCTCGGACCTGACAGGCTCCTGGACCCGGCTCTGGAGCTGAGCTATAGCCGATTGCTGGGCTTGCAGCATGTCAAAAATCATTTTAAGGTTGATAGTCTCTTCGCCGACTGCCTGGGCCCTCGAATCGTCCTCTCCCCGGACGCTATGTGATGATCCGGAGGCCTGATCAGTGTTGAGCGCCATCCGGGAATCGGCATCTATCGGGTTTTCGAGCCCGGGCATTCCATTGTTTCCTGTCTGCTGTTCAAGTTCGTTGTTGATTGATTGTGCCATTCTATGAGTTGGTAATTTAAATGTAAGATGGACTCTTTTGCAAAGAACCAGTGTACTGTGATGCGTCAAGAAAGAGTATCAAAGAGCTCACTAATATCCTTAGCCCCACGGTGGGCGCCAAACTGTTTACCCTGGAATCCGGATAACAATTGAATTTATATGGGGTTTTAAGGATCCGTGAACTAAAAGATACAAAAGGTTTGGATTGAGGAAAATAAAAGATAAAGACTCAACAATTGCTGCTAAAGTAAATAATCGCAGAATATAATATTGCTTAGAACAATTGTGCTTGATAGCGTACAAGAATTGAGAGAGATGGTACCGTAGTGTAATGGTTTCCTATCCCCTCTTTATGGGGTCTTCTCCCCTTTTATACATTCTGATTAAGGGTAAAAATAAGGTAGGTAAATTAATTACATCGTGGATCCCTGTAATTACGCCTTAATGGCCTGAAGTGGTTGAGAAAATCACGTTTGGGCGAGATATCCGGCGACGCTTGGTTATCCGTTACGAGTCCGGCTTCCGACCTTGTGTGTTTCTCCATCCGGTGGTAACTCATATCGAGCTCTGCAACGGTCTCGAAATGACTCGACCTCGGTTGTTGACGTGGCCGTCGTTCTACCTTGCATCCAGGTCGGGTTCGATGGCCCCGACTTGCCCCGGACCGGACCCAACCCGGTCGGGCTCAAGCAAAAAGGGTATCACCCAATACAATATTCATTTTCAATGGCAAATCAAGAATTTTAATTTGATGGGTACGATCAATAAGGTTCTTAATACTAAATTCTATGTACCATTAAAACTATGAGTTTGAATATAATATTTATTAAGATTTTAATAAATTTTCACACATAACGCATCAAAAATACTAGGTTCGAACCAATCCGATGCCAAACCACCGGATCCGACCCTTGTCATTTCTTGTGTTTGTTAAAGGTGAGCTCGTTTGGAGCAGCAGTAGGGTGCTTAAATCTGATTATTTCAACTAACTAATAGAGTATAAGAATATTTCGTGATTCAAGAAGTGACTTTTCATTATTCATAAATTTATAATAATAAAAATTGACTAAACAAGTATTCAACTTTATAATTAAGTATAATAATATGTATTATCTAATTAATTACTTTTTTATTATAAATAAAAATACAATTCTCTCCTCAAATGTGAATCAAAAATATGAATACTAGATTGGAGTTTTACAAAGCTCTTTATCGGATTTGAACTGAAAATGCAGAAAAGAATAGGCTAAGATCCGGACCTTTATGATCTCTAACCATATTGATGTTCCTCAGTTCTAGTCTTTCTGGTAGCGTGTTCCCTAGACTAGTAGATTTTAACAAAATTTAAGATAAAAATTAGTATCAAAATAATTCTCTTAAGCATAGAAGAAGTATTCTGCACATGGTTTAATTGCTAAACACAAGTTAAATTTATGAAAATTTGTCCCTGGAAGTGCCAAATGTGATATTTCTATTATTTAAAAATGTTTGATATGTTATTGGTGTCACGAGAATAAAAATAAAGTTTGACCAATAACTACGGAAAAAGACTGACAGTCTGTGCACGAAGTATTTCGCATTCACACAAGGTATGAGGAAGGGATAAACTTGTGATGTGGGCTGCCTACGCTGAGCAAGTATCAGTGGCTGATTTCACGGCTCGAACTCGTGACCTATCAATCATACGTAAGTAACTTTATCATTACTCTAAGGCTCCCCTTTCAATAACTATGGGGTCGTTTGGTTGGAAATAAGTTATCTTAGGATTAATTATCCTGGAAATAGTTATCCTAGGATTAGTTATTCCACCTTTTCATAGGGATAAAAAAATACTACAATCCCGGGATTAGCTATACCACAATTTTATCCCAACCAAACACCAGATAAACTCATTTCAAATTTAATCCTGTGATTAATTATCCCTTATCCCTCGTACCAAACAAGCCCCATAAGAATAAATGTGTAATTTTTGCCTTAGAGAAGAAAAAGTAAAAAAAAAAAAAAAAAAAAAAAAAAAAAAAAAAAGAGAGAGAGATATTTNCAGAAACCACTCTGTTTTAGTGATTATTAGCTTGCTATAACTACCATTTACTAAATTACTTCCTATAGCTATGTTTTCAGTTGTTATAGAATGTATTCGTTGTATTTTTGCTACTGTATTCATGAATACAGTAGCAAAACTCGGCGAAAAACAGGGGAGTACAGCTAAGTAGAGAATGTGTTCGACTGTATTCGCGAGCTGTATTCGTGAATACAATAATGGAATTTGCGAGAAAAAAGGTGTTCAGCTGTTTAAAAACGGTAAGTGAATCAATTAACGCGATAGACTTCTAATATAACTCAACAAACTCAATTATAACACACAAAATTTGTATTTCCGGTTATAGAAAAGATTCTCAACCGAAAAACACCCCAAAAATAGAGCAATCTTCAGAGATTCAATCCATTCTTTCTTTTTTTAGTGGTATCTTTACTAAAAAAAATTTAGTGGTATCTTTACAAATAGATTTATATATTAAAATTATATAATTACATTGAATACAGTTAAATACATAAAAATACATTGAATACATGAAGTATAACATGTCATCTATAGTGCAAAAACATATGAATACATACTGCAGATACATTTGAATACATATATACATCTGAATTATTTAAAAAAAAACAAATGAACATTCATGGAATACAGCGAGATAGTGAATACAATAAAATACATGAAATACAATGAGATACATTGAAATACAATAAAAAAAGATAGTGAATATAATGAAATACATGGAATATGGATCTAATTGCAAAAGCAAAAAGGGGGGATGTCTTTTTTTTTTCTTACTTTTTTTCTTTTTTTTCTTTTTATTCTTTCTTTCCTATAATTCCATTTGATTTCTATTTCGAGAGAGAAATTTTTTGTCATGATTCATGAACTAATGGACTCTCTAATTTTTTTCGTAATTGAAAATTCGAGGTTGAAATGTATATGTGATATTGCTATAAAGCGCATTTATTTAATGATAAGGTTATTAATCAACAAAGAAAAATGAAAATTCTTAAAAGATGAAGCGAGATACATTGAAATACAATGAAAAAAGGTAACATACTCTTCAAGTTCCTCAGCCACAAACTCCGTCACCAATCCACCGATATCCAGGCCGCCGCCATGTGGGGCGTCGCCGCCGGTTAAATGAAGACAGTTGTTGAAGAAGCAACAATTTAAAGGATCAAACGGAAACTAGAGACAGAACTTCTTCAAAATCTAAGAAAAATTTAGAATGTGTAACACAACAGTGTGAAAGAAATCGCCAGCCGGAGGAGGGGGTGAGGGGTGACACAACAAGGAAGGGAGGAAGTGGTCGCCGGCCGAATCTGTCATTGGCGGAACACAGCCCCTGCTAGAGTTTCTAAAAGCAGGGGAGGAAAAAATCGGGAGAAAAAGAGAAGAAAGAGGAAAGAGAAAGGAGGAGAGAGGGAAGAGAGAAAAATAATACACTGTGTATTTAATGGTTTAAAGGTAGGAAGTGACTATAAATAGATATTTTGCTATAAAATTTAAAAGGTAGCTATAGAAAATAATTTTTTAAAAGAATATTTATTTATAATAAATAAGATATCAACATTTGCTATAAGAGGTAAAATTTCCAAAAAGAAATTGCCAGCGTGGAACTTGGACATGCTTGGCCCAATATTCTTTGATTGGATTGCCAATATTTAGTAATTCATCAAAATTCTTGAGAAAATGTGATCGATGAAATATTGACTATTTTGATCGATCAGTAGATATTTTTAAAGTACTTTAATAAATAATGTCTGAGATGTTCAATGAGACAACAGGGCCTAAATTTGGTTGGTGAAAGGTGTGGTGGTTATGCAACAAGAGACGAAGGCATATTTTGTCCTCTTCTTCCTTGAGCTATTAAAAAAAAAAAAAAGAATTAGACTAGTAAGTTAATCATAAATATGGGATATAAATAATGACATAACCTGATCATTTACGTGCAAAATTAAGCTATTTTTTTATTACAAAATTTGACTATTTTACGACAACAACAATAATATACTTAATGTAATTTCACATGTGGAGTCTGGAAAGGGTAACGTGTATGCAGACCTTACCTTTAACTTGTGAAGGTTGAGAGATTGTTTTTGATAAACCCTCGGCTCAAGCATGGGCGGATCTACATTATAGGTTATGGGTGCTTGAGCACCCATTACCTATGGAACCGAACACAATTATTTAATACAAAAACTAGAAAACTTCAAATATATTAACCGAGCATCCAATTTTAGTAGCGATTTTGAGATGAAAAATAGTTAAGCACCCATAATTTGATAATACTGGATCCGCCACTGGGCTCAAGAAAAGCATTCCAAAGCAATTCTGAAAAAGAAAAATCGATAATGAAGAAGCCATAGAAAGGGAAAAAACAGTTGATGTTGTTTTGGAGGGAATAAAGTAATTGTTCATACATTACTCCAAAAATAATTCATAATTATTAATTTTAAAACTTCCATCCGTTTTCAAGGCAATACACAACTTTTAAATGGTGTAAGGTATGGTGCAAAATAAATGATTTTTCATGCAAAATGATTTATGAAAAAATGATTGTTAGATTATTTTTAGTGTTCGATAGTGCATTAAAGGTTATCAGTAATACATGACCCAAAAAAAAGGGTATAAATAGTAGAAATAAGAGAAAACGTTTTGGCCATTGTTTCAGTAACATTACTTTGATTGAGGAAAGTCACAAGAATCAGAATTGACATATTTGTTAAAAAAAGATGATTAAGATTTATTCAACTAGTTTGGGCACACCTCGACTTTTTAACCTAGTAGTACCATTTATTTTTTGAGAATCTTATGAAAATATTCAAAATAAGTCCAAACTAATTACCAACCTCTAGCTATTAATCACATACTTACCAAATCTAGCTAAACTCATACAAAAATTGAAATCCCACATAAATAAGGTTTCTTTCTCTTCAAGAATCACACGCAAAGATCTCCTTCCATATTTTTAAGCGTGATCAGAAACATTAGATGCAAGAGGGACATAAAATTTCATGGATAGGTAGTAAACAAGGTGATGAAACACAGAGAAAAGAATATACAAGAATCCAAAAATCTAAGCGAAAAGGGACCTTTTTTCATGGGTATGGTTTGAATTCATTGAAAACGTATAAATTAGTCAATATGTAAAGTTTGAGGAAGATTAAAGATGATTTAGACTAGTTTTGAGTCAAAGTCAGTTGTTGAAATCGAGTTTAAAAATTTCTCTGTGATACATGCATCAAACATGTATCTCATATACATGTATATACAGTGAATACATATTTGATACACATATGATACATATGTAATACACAAATGACATACAACGTGATACACATATTATCTTTTTCCATGTTTATCTTCTATTTTGAATTTTCAATCCAAACCACCTCAAAACTCCACATCATCCTAAAACTGAAATTCAACCTCTTTAAGATGCACCAAATTCTATTCCAACAATATTCACTCGAAAGAAAACAGAAATTTGACATTTTTTTGGCTACAAATAGCTAATTGGCTAATATTAGTAGTATTTGGCTAATATTGATAATATTTTATGAATTGACTAATTTGTGCACTAATTTACTTTTTTTTTTTTAAATATGAAGAAACATAATTTTATTGATAAAATGACGCGGTTACAATTCTATTTGTTCCCTTGATTCTTCTCTCCTAATTATCTCCTTGACTCGAGGGTAGGAGCAAGTGTGTTTCTCGAACGTAGGATGATCCGGACTTTCTGGGGATGTATTTGATCTCCAGCTTCTTGAACTATTTGATTGTCAAGAAGTATCCAGCGATATTTTGATCTCTTTGTGAATATCCCAAGAGTTTATGAGATTTTTGAAATAATCTCCATTTTTGAAAGGTACGAATTTACTTATGAGCTGACGTAACTGATAATTTCTCTAATTTTTAATGTATGTTGAATTTGAACGATAGTCTCCAAAGTTTCATCAATTTTATTAACCATTATGCCTCACCCTTGAATGCTGGTGTAAAATATCCCAGTGACAAAATAATTCTCTATATACAAGGTTTTGAAAAATAATTTCTGAATCTCTTTTTATGAACTGTCAAGTAGCATTAGAAGTAAATGAGAATTATTGTTGATTATCAAGACTTAATGTCTCGTGGTACCAATAGAAATCTCACACACAATAAGTCTGAGGTCAATTTTCATTGTGTCTTATTTAATTACACTTCCCTTTCCCAATGTAATAAAACTTTTCTTTTATTTTATAAAAAGTTAATTTTAACGGTAAAATTATTTCCGTATTATTATAAGTCGCATGCTTGAGCTGTGGAAGCAGCCATGTAACAATCTAGCCTATGAATGATATTGTTCGCTTTGGGATTAGGTCCGCACGTTTTATATGTCACTAGGGTCTGAGGCATATTTACTAAACAGAGCAAAAAACATAATTGTCCAATATTTTAAAAACTTTTATAATGTCATAGTAGTAGCACTTGATTAACATTTCTAGCATTTACATATTTACATTCATAACAAAAATCCGTAACAGTTATCCTACCCATGTTCCTAAATTTTAGGAAATTGCTATGTATTTAAAATGCTCAACTGATTTCACGCTCCACTCATAAATGATTTTTCCTTATCTTTTATCTCTATTTCGAAGAATGGTTTTGTCATAGATGATGATTTATTGATGAATGTGATTTTAGTTTTTCTCTCTCTTCCAATTATGCTCGGATAAAAATGTCTACTTGACATTATAACTATTTACATACCGTATGTGTAAGTGGTATATGCGTACTAAATAATTATTTTATGAAGTAAATAGTATCAAAATATTATTGGTATAAATTGTAATATTTGAATATATTATACTAGAAATATATATGGTATATAAAGTTACATTGTTTGTTTGCTTTGTGTCTTTTATATTCATAACTCTATGGGGTGCTAATTATACCCTATGTATACATCGCATATGTTTGAATTGAAATAAATATATATAGATCCTAATCACATGTTATATACCAAATCCTGCAATGTAAAAAATACACTATATGTATCTAGGGTACAATCACTTTATAACCCGTATAAAATATGTATAAATTTAAAAAACTTACACAGATAACACCTTCTAATTCTGAAAAATAAACACAAGTATTCCAATAATATGTTGTGAATATAACATGTATGGTAAAATAAGTCACCACCAAACGGTATTCAGAGACACAGAAATATACCAATAATACATTGTATATGTAACATGTATGGTATAATTCATAATTTATACAAGTGCCTTCTTTTCTCGCCAAAAGCTTTGCGAGAAAGCTTTGGCCGTTTCTCACTTATAATTTGATTTTTGTGAACCTAACTACGGTCATGGAAAAAGGATGATGGTGTCTAGAAGAAGTGGGGAGAGACTTTAATAGAATATTGAAAGCAAGAGATATGGATGAATAATAAAGAGAAAAACGGAAGTTGATAGGGGTGATGAGAGGGACAGTATAAATTGATCCCTTAATTTGTGAATAACTGATTTTTAGATTTGTTAGTCGTTTAATGTCTAAACCTTTAATGTGCTAGACTTGTAAATGAATTTGCTATTTTTATAATAAATCAAAAATGATGTTATTTAAATAAATAATTTTAAAATAAGTGACTTATTGTGTAAAAATCTCTTACTTTTTTCTTATATACCCAGCATTTCTCCCGTGTTTTGCCGATGTGGGATTTGCCTAGGGTGTCACATACATCTCCCCTTAGGGACTCAGCGAACTCATTGAGGTTTGCTCCACCACCGTTCAAGGTTGCACGCTGAGTGACTCTATGTAACAACCCAGCCCATTAGTATATTGTCCGCTTTGGGCCTAGGCCCGCACGACTTTAAAACACGTCACTATCGTTTGGGGCCTGTTTACTTATATACCCAGCATCTCTCCCTTGTTTTGTCGATGTAAAATTTGCCTAGGGTGTCACAAGCTACTAATGTTTGTATTAGGGTAGGCTATCCACGTATAATGGTGCGACCCTTTTCCAAATCCTGCGTGAGCATGAAATATTTGGTGCACCAGACTGCGTTTATTTATTTCAAACTATTGATTTAGGAGAGAAACACACAACCAAATTATCCTAAATTTAATGACTGATATGACTAATAACTATTAGGTGTTGTCTTAATTTTCTTACCATATTATGTTTTTATATCTCTTGAAGGAAAGGACAACATATTTTCCATAATTGAGTTTTTTTTTTGTAGAAGGAAATTATAATTCTCTTATATTTGGCTAGTCCTTCTTCTTGTAGGAAAATGTTTGGACTTCTATAAATTGAGGATCCTTCCTTCTCATTCAGTAGCGTCCACAATGTAGCCATATAAGGTTTGAGAGTCGTGTTTAGGAGGAGAACTTTACGGGACAAGTGTTAGTGTGTTACTTGTGTTTGTCTCTTCGTGAGGTTGTTCTTTCGATATTTTGTACTCTCTTATAGTGGATTGCTCATCTTCGCCGTGGACGTAGGTCAATTAATCGAACAACGTTAAATGTTTGTGTCTCTTTTAGTAGATTTCTCTTTTGTTATCTGATTTATCGTCGTTGAAAATTTGTTTTGCTATTTTTCGCATGACACTTATTTCGGTTCTAACAATAACTGTCAAAAAAAAATGTGATTAGGAACTAAAAACTATAGGCTATAAATTTCACAAATTCATACCATCCTTTCTAATTATCCGTACCAACCTTGTCTTCTTTTGACCAAAAAGTGTATACTCGTACCTAACAAGTCCCATTGCTGGAAGGTAGATTGAGTGGTAGCTAAAAGTTCTCCTAATAAATTTCCCCTTATATATTCTACAGAAATTCTTATTATCATTCTTACTTTCATATTTTTAATTCCACAATTTCACTCTCAAAATCACCTAGTCTTCTGCTAAGTTTTCTCAGTCAACATAAAAAGTAAGTCATTTTAAAAGTTTCTCTCATTCTTTCTAATTTTATTTTATTACTTTTGTATTTGTTGAGTAAAAGAGATTCTTGATTAATTTGTTGTCTAAAATGTTTAATTTTTGTGTATACAGTGGCAAAGAACGAAGTGATGGTGGATGAATTTCCTTTTCCTTCTCAGTTTATGATCAACACTAAGCCTTTATCTTTGATGGGTCATGGTAAAAAAAAAAAAAAAGACTTTTACCACAACTTCTTTAATTTTTATCTATGTTGGTTCATGGTAAAAATCTTTGTTTTTGGTTTGTATTTAACTTATATACAACGACAGAGAATTTTTTACACCATCCGAGTTGTAGTAGCGTAACTTTTTTCATGTTATTAATTCCACTGATTCTGAATGTTTTTATTATCAGGAATAACTGACATAGAGATACATTTCCTCCAAATTAAATTCACTGCAATTGGAGTTTACTTGGATCCAGAAATTTTGACTCATTTGCAGCAGTGGAAGGGCAAAACAGGAACTGAATTAACTGTAAATGATGACTTCTTTGAGGCTATTGTTAATGGTAAAATCTTCACTAATGACTATATATTCTTGTTTTCCATAAGTTGTCGACAGAAGCGGAACCAAGATTTTAATTTTATGAGTTTTGAATTTTAGAACACGACTTCCAGTGTCGATAAATGAATTCTAATCTTTAATAAACAAAAGTTATTGGGACCTGTACCCGGACTACTAGCTCCGCCCTTGGTTGTCGACTTTAAGATAAAAAATCTAAAAAGTGATAAATGAGTACAAATAAAATAATTTAAATGTCATTTATTTGCAGCTCCAGTGGATAAATTCTTGAGAATAGTTGTGATTAAAGAAATCAAAGGTTCACAATATGGAGTGCAGCTAGAGAGTGCTGTACGCGACCGTTTAGCAGAAGTAGATAAATATGAAGAAGAGGAAGAAGAAGCACTTGAGAAAATTGTTGAATTTTTCCAGTCCAAGTATTTCAAGAAAAGTTCAGTTATAACATATTCTTTTCCTGCTACTTCTGGCATTGCAAAGGTAAGATATGAATTAATGTCAATCAAGTCATTTTCTAATTCTGAAAGGGAGTCTGGGAGCAACGGTAAAGTTGTCTCCTTGTATATATAGGTTAGGGGTTCGAGCCGTGGAAACAGCTACTAATGCTTGCATTAGGGTAGGCTGTTTACATCACTCACCCTTGGAGCACCGGTATAGTTGTCTCCATGTGACCTATAGGTCAGGGGTTCTAGGCGTGGAAATAGCCATTAATGCTTGCATTAGGGTAGGTTGTCTACATCACACACCTTGGAGCAACGGTAAAATTGTCTCCGTGTGACCTATAGATCAGGGTTCGAGCCATGAAGACAGCTACTAACTGTCTACATCACATCCCTTGGAGCAACGATAAAGTTGTCTTCATGTGACCTATAGGTAAGGGGTTCGAGCTGTGAAAATAGCTACTAATGCTTGCATTAGGTTAGGTTGTTTACATCACACCACTTGGGATGCGGCCCTTCCTCAAACCCTGCGTGAATGCAGGATGCCTTGTGCACCGGGCTCCCTTTAAGTGAGTTTCTGATTTTGGCTGATTGATGTTTGTTTATAATTTTTACAGATTTCTTTCGCAACAGATGGTAAAGAAGACTCTGAAATTGAAGTGAAAAATGCAAATGTTGTAGAAATGATGAAGAAATGGTACTTAGCTGGAAGTAGAGGAGTGTCTCCTACAACTATTGCTTCTTTGGCCAACAACCTCTCTGCTGAATTATCTAAGTGAAGAAAGGATGTCATGTTTATGTTGTCCTCATTTGTTATTTGGTTATGTTGGCTTTTGTATAACCTATGGAGACTGTCTTTCAATGTTTGTGTTGGAAATGAATAATTTAGAATTTCTTTTTGATTGATTTGTGATGTTCTCTAGTCTTTTTTTTTAATCTCAAGTGTGACCCGATAGGTCATCTTATGTTTTAGAATCTAATTCTGTATTTCGAAGCCTCAAATACCTCATTTTAGCCCTCCTCGATTTGCATGCACAGTCAGAGTGCTCTTATAGAAAGCTTTTATGTTAAAAAAAACTGATAAAATATGAAAATTTTGCTTTGAAATCCATTTGAGTTGACTTCGATCAACATTTTAAGCAGACGGACCCGAATCCGTGGTTCGACGGTCCCGGTGAGTCCGTATCGTGATTTGGGACTTGGGCGCATGCCCGGTATCGAATTCAGAGGTCCCTAGCTCGAGTTATCGCATTTTGTTGGTTTTGAAAGTTTAAAAGCTTAATGACTTTGAAAGTTTGACCAATGTTTGACTTTTATTGATATCAGGTCCGTATTTTGGTTCCGGAACCCGATATAGGTCAATTACTATATTTATGACTTGTTTGTCAAATTTGGAGAGAAACAGAGTTGGTTTGACATGATTCGGACGTCCGGTTGTTAAAATAGAAGTCTCAAAGTTTTCTTGAAAATTTCATTTGTTTTGGTATTCAATTCGTAGTTTTAGGTGTTATTTTCGTGATTTAGTCAAGCTATTTTGGTGATTTAGTCACGCGAGAAAGTCCGTATGATATTTTTGGACTTCTGCGAATGTTTGATTTGGAGCCACGAGGGCTAGAGTGAATTTCGGATAGGCTACAGAGTGAATTTGGACTTACAAATATTGCTGGTGTGCTTCAGCTCAGGTGCTAGCCTCAGACCTCTTAATGCAAGGTCAGGCTTCGCATTTGCAACCTCTATCAGGTTCGCATTTGCGACAAACCCTTCACATTTGCGAAGAGGGGTGGGTCAGCACTGAGTTCGCATGTGCGATCATTTGGCCGCAATTGCGAGGAGACCCCTGTTCGCAATTGCGAACAAGTCATTGCAATTGTGATGATAGCAGGAATTGTGAGACTTCGCAGTTGCGAAGAAAAGCTCGCATTTGCAGGGTTCGCAATTGCGACACCTACAACTGGTCTAATAGCTGAAAAACGGGATTTTCTACCATTCTTCAAATTTTCAAAACAAGAAAACATCGGCGATTTTCCTAAGAACCCTTCTTCCCCAAATCATTGGTAAGTGATTCTAATCTATTTTCTTTCAATCTTTCATTACATTTCCTAAGATTTTAATGTGTTTTCATGGTGGAAATTAGGGGTTCGGGTAGAATTAGGGATTTTTATAAAATTGGGATTTAGACCTCAAATTGAGGTCGGATTCCAAAATAAATTACATAACAAGGCTCGGGAGTGAATGGGTAATTGTATTTTGGTACGAATTTCGGGTTTGGACCAAGCGGGTCCGGGAGTTGACTTTTTCAATAATGACCTAAATTGAATCTTTTGCAATCGTGGGTAATTCCTAAGGCTTATTTTGAATCGTTTGGTTGGTAATTTGTTAGATATTGTTGGTTCGGATGTTTGTTTGAAAGGCAAAGCTGTGGTTGAGCTTGAGTGATCTTTGGAGTGAGGTAAGTTGTCACGCCCCGAACCTGGGCCTGGACGTAACACGACACTCGGTGCCTGACTACATGTGACCGAGCAAACCAACTGGCTGGCTAAATCAACATGTGGTATCATAACATACTGAATGCGGTAGATAAATTAACACATGGATATACTGAAAGTCTGGATGATATAAATCAAAGTGCGGAAATATTAATACAATTCTGAAATATATTTGTAGCCAACATAGCTTAATATGAAAAGCCTGCGACTCTGTCTAACTATTACTCTAGTTTATGAAGCCTCTATTGAAGTACTGAAAACACTGACTATCTGTAAATACTGAAAGGCTGTAAAGCAATGATAATGCCCCGAAAGAACTGGGGATCACCAAATAGCTGGTACGAGAATCCTAGCGCTCTGAATCATCAACTTGTAGATTATTACCTGCATTGTGAGATGCAGGCCCCGGGCAAAAGGGACGTCAGTACATTTGAGTTGCATTGGTATGTAAAGCAACTGAAAGAAAGAACTATAAATGTTGAAACTAAAACTAAGCTGATAACTGAGAATTGATAAATGAAATGATAACTGTTGAAACTGAAACTGAAATGATAACTGATAGCTGATAACTGAAATGATAACTGATAACTGATAACTGATAACTGAACTGATAATTGGTAACTAACATGATAACTGACAACTGAACTGAACAAAGGAAGTAAGGATATGAATACTCCCTCTTCTGAATGATGAACAACCTGTTTATCTGAATATTAAACTGTGGCCTCAGGCCCAATATATATATATGTGCACGACTGCGGCCTCGGGCCCAAGTATACGTATACATAACTGCGACCTCAGGTCCAAAATGCATAAAGCATAAACTGCGGCCTCAGGCCCAAAGATGCATAAAGCATAAACTGCGGCCTCAGGCCCAAAGATGCATAAAGCATAAACTGCAGCCTCAGGCCCAAATACAGGTGTTCAATATTTAGGAACTGAGAATCAATCTGCAATACATGATAATGAAATACTGAATCACACTGAGTTACATGATACTGGAATACTGGATCACACTGAGTTACATAATACTGTAATACTGGATCACACTGAGTTACATAATACTGAAATACTGGATCACACTGAGTTATATAATACTGGAATACTGAATGAGACTAGACTGAGACATGTATTCTTGAACTGATTATGAACACTGAAACTTCAACTGTTTATGGCATACTGATATACTAAGACTCGGGGGCATCAAACCCAAGTCTATATTGAATACGCACTGAGCTCACAACGTTCAGAATGAAAGTCATAAACGAGTAATGAAGCTAGAGAATAGAAGTTCTGCGACTATTCAAGGAACTAGGCTTAACTATATTTCTGAGGCAATTAGTAACGTCGTAACAGAAACGTAGTGTAAGGAGAATCATTAAAATTCCCAAACATAGAGAGTTAGCCTCACATACCTTAACTTCCTGCTCTTGAGCGTAACACAACATTCGCCAACCATTTCAACTTTAATCTATATCAATACAAGTCAAAGAGATTCCATATTAGCAACAATTCTCATGTTTTGGTCACTTAAGCATTTTCTCAAACACTTTGTGACATAAAGCTTCATAGTCCTTATTAATGGTGTTTCTACGCCCAACAAGCCATTCACTTGATCCTAGATAAATTCTAAAATCTTAAATTTCTTATAATCAATGTCATTCTTCTTCACTCATAAGATAAATAACACTCTTAACTAATAATCAATAATCAACAAGCCAAACCTATAATTGTTCATGCTTTTCTATCAAACCCATCAACTCATATCTCATGAACTAGGGTTTAAAATCATTAAATCAATGCTAGAATCAATTAGAGGGTGAAGACATTACCTTTTTGAAGTTCAAACCCTTTGAATTCGAGTTCTAGGCTTCCTTCTCTCAACAATGATGTCACAATCGAATATCTAATGATATGGAGGGTTTACCCATGTTAATAAGATGCTGGAAAATTGAAATTAACTTAGAATCACCATTAAAACTTACCTTGGGTGGTGGAAGGACCCTTAAGGAGTTAGGTTTTTGAGAGTTCCCCTTTCTAGAGTAAGTTTTTATGTTTTGGGGCTGTGGGGGACGAAATATAGCTTTAAAACGACCCCCCACGAGCGCGCCCGTGCTCCTGGAGACCTTCCCGCGCTACTGACCACGCTAAACGGCAGTAACACTGCCTCAAAGTTAGCGGGGTCGCGCTATGGGCGCGCTACCGGGCGCGTATATCGAATACTATTCTGTAAAACGCGCATAACTTTTTGCACAGAGATCCGTTCGGGCTCCATAATATATTGTTGGAAATCAATTTCAAAGACCTACAACTTTTATGCTTTGAGGTTTTCCAAATTCCTTACAAATTTTTACTAAACTCTGCTGGAAGATAGACCTTTTGTAAACTTAGTCGATTTTGTCAAATCTTATGCACCTGACTTTCCATCTTGATTTTGAAACAACTATTTTCTCCCATAATCATTCCTCTAGGACTTCATACGTCTAAAATATCAAATTAATACCCATTTAACATATGCGCACCTAGTCCGAATGTACGGGGTGTTACATAAGTGTCGTGTCTATCCTTGACTTGAAGGAATTAGGGACCCTCGGATTATGTGCTATGTGATTTTCATGTGTTGCAACGTATATGCGAGGTGAGGAGTGCTTATACGCCGCCAAATTATTATTTTCCCTGATTTTCCGCTTTTCTTCAATATCTCCTTTCCTGTCTTAAATGTTATATGCCCTGAATGCTTTCCATGCTTATTTGCTACAGGTTAATTAATGTCCTCTCCTGTAAATGATGTTAGATCTTTTCATAGTTTCATGATTTTCTGCTATTTTCTTAAACTGACTTACTTGCACCTTCTAATTGTCAATTACTGGACTGGTCTCGTTGTGTAGTATTACTTATGTAGATTTCTATGTTGTACAAGGTTTCCTTTTTGGTTTAGTTTGGTATTTATTGATCGTAAAGGTTTTCGTGGTCTGAATTGTTAATTTAACTGTGCACATTAAGTATTTGGTACTGATATGGTGGGATCGAATTGCACGCTGCAACAGGTAAAATAAGGGTGGATTGATATGATGGAAATTTATACTGTACGGTGGGATCGGGTTGCACGCCGCAACAGGTGAAATAAGGGTGGATTGATATGGTGAAATAAGGATGAATTATTATACTGATATTGATATATGGTGGATCGGGTTGCGGCACCGCAACATATATATTATTTAATATTGTTGATCTTATTACGGTGAAATAAGGGATGATTCTGTGTTGTACGATAGGAACGGGTTGCACGCCGCAACAACCTATGTGTTTTTATTCCTCGAGTTGTGTTGGTTTTCGGTATTTTCACTTGGAACTCTAAGGACTGCCAATTCTGAACGACACTGGCTTATTTCTTGAGGCTATAACTATTACTCTCAGTTGACTATCTTATTTCGTACCGTATTTTCGTTTCTGTCTTTACTATATACTGCGTACAAATTGTAGTATAGGTGATCTACCTTAGCCTCGTCACTACTTTGTCGAGGTCAGACTCGGCACTTACAGAGTACATGTGGTCGGTTGTACTCATACTACACTCTACACTTCTTGTGCAGATTTTGGAGTCAGTCCCAGCGGCGGTTATTAGTGAGCTCGGATTGGACAGCTTGTGGAGACTTGAGGTACAACTGCTCAGCGCCCGCAGCTCCTGGAGTCCCCTTCTCTTTTTTAGCCGTGTACTTTCTTTCCATATAACTTTATGTTATTTCAGACCCTTGTATGTACTATTCTAGTAGCTCTTGCACATGTGACACCGGGTCCAGGGATTTTAGCAGACGTTTGGCTGTTTTAACTTTCGCATTTTACTTTGGATTTCTGCAATTATTTTAGTTGTTCTCTTTTTTTAATTTGCATTGTTAAAAATGGATAAACTGTTCTAACGTTGGCTTGCCTAGCAAATAAAATTTTAGGCGCCATCACGATCTCGACGGTGGAAATTCCGGGGTCGTGACATCAAGAAATTGTTTAATGTTTCTTTTTGCTGATAACTTGGTATTCTTAACAAATTAGGCATAACTTAGTTCTAATAGCTTGTTTCAAGAAAATTATGAGAAGAAGTATTATGCCAATAGAACAAGAGTAACAAGATTGCAAGTACACTAGCTACGAGGGAATAGATTTTGCAGAGAACACTAAAAAAATCAATTTGATGGATTTGAAAGATTGAAAACAGCTTCTCTACCTTCACAAGGTAAGGGCATGGCTGCGTATACACTAGAGGCGTATCTATATTGTATGGGGTAAAATATGTTCTTATTTAATGATCACATGAGAAAGCAACACGTGGAGCCGAAGATAGAGGACAGTCAAACCCGAAGGCAATGATCTCGCTTGTCATCAGAGAGAATTATGATCATAAATACAAAATAAATAGATGCAGTCATCCTATAGTATTCAGTGAAGAATATTCTGCAGCATTAAGTGCATGATCTGTTACAGAGAATATGACATTCACTACCCAATGTTACACATTCTTCAATGGCCCTCATAATTGTCATTAAAGAGGGGACTGATCCTAGGTCTTTGTTCCCTAGGTGTAATTATAAATAGTGAGCTCTACCATCATTATAAGCACATGAATTTTTTAACAAGCACATACTGTATTCTATCAAAAGCTCAATAACACTTTACTTTCTTGCTTATTTAAAATGTTCTGACTGCCTCCAGTAGCTCTGCGCACGGGCCGAAGATATCTGTCGTTTATTTCAGTTTCAAGGCTAAATCTTACATTTTTGTCTAATCCATCTATTAGTTTTGGATCAAATCGATTCACTTGTCTATAAACCACGTATAAATTTAACTGTACCATTTACAGGTAAACAGCTTGGTGCGCACCGTGGGGCATAGACAGTCATGTAATTGAATAGACCCCTGCATCTATTAACTTGTCTGATTCATTGTTCTTAGCAAAAAATCATTAAAAATGACAGATAATGGTGTCAACAACACACACAACGTTGAGGCCTAAGGAAATCAACCTCAGCAGGAAGATTCCATCAGTGATACCCGTAACGAGGGGAACGAGGCCACGCCGGTTCACGACAGGCAATATCCACGACATGTTCGAGAGGCAACTCCTCATGATGCTGAAGACGAGCACGTTGTCGAAACAGTGAGGATATTGAAGGAGTAACAAGAGGCCATTATAGTCCATCTTACACGGCAAGATAAGGTCATGACAGAGCTGAAT
Organism: Nicotiana attenuata; assembly: GCF_001879085.1. Lineage (NCBI taxonomy): Eukaryota > Viridiplantae > Streptophyta > Magnoliopsida > Solanales > Solanaceae > Nicotiana > Nicotiana attenuata. The sequence continues at coordinate 141,106 of NW_017670382.1, read as the reverse complement.
CAGGCGTTTTCGTGTGCTTCCAATAATGCGAATGGACGCGGTCCAGTTCCTCCCGGTTCTCCTGCAAATCAAACAACGCAGAGGGTCAACACCCCGAAGGGCAAGGACGGTTTTGATGGGATGAGGGGGGGGACGATATCGGTTCCGGCAGCAACAATGAAAACGATCCCTTTAAATCGAACTCATGCAGTTTATGAGGGAAATAAACGCCCGAATGGATCAAATTCCGTGTGCACCTCCAGTATTGAAAGGACCATATTCAAAGAAGTATACCCAGATGCTGTTCAAACCGAGTGCGGCACCAGAATTGATCCCGAAACGGTTTCAAATGCTAGACGTGCCAAAGTATGATTGGACTTCAGATCCTCAGGAGCACATCACCACATATATTACAGCAGTGAAGAGAAACGAGATTGAGTCAGTCTTACTGAGGAAATTCGGGAAGACCCTTACGAAGGGAGCCCTGACATGGTATTCGCTCTTGCCCGCGCACTCTATAAACTCATTCAAAATGCCTATGGTTTCTTTCATCAAGGCCCATGCCGGGGTCAGAAAGGTACATGCCCGAAAGGGCTACATATTCAGGATTGCGCAAGGAGAGTCTGAGTTACAGCGGGAGTTTGTGACCAGATTCCAGGAGGAAAGGATATTGCTATTGGCCGTACCAGACGAATGGGTGGATGAAGCTTTTACCAAAGGTCTGAATCCGAGAAGTTCTAACGCTTTTCGGAAGTTAAAAGAAAGTCTGCTCGAGTTTCAGGCAACAACTTGGGTGGATATTAACAACCGGTACTAGTCTAAGATAAGGATTGATGATGATCAGCTAGGTTTCCCGGCATCGTCCAAGGGTCGGGACCGAGAGAAGAATAAAGAGAAATCGAAGATGATTTCAACACATATCGACGGTCTTCAAGAGGTCAGTTTTTGCCCTATGAATGGGCCAAAGGACGCGACAGAGGTTTTCTGTAAGCGGATAGATTCGCTACCAATAGGAGAACTAAATCGCGGCCGAAATAACAGGTCGTTGCAGAATAAGGAAACGTAAGGTTCTCAAGATTCTTCCTACCCCACGCTTTCCGAATACAACTTCAATGTCAGCGTAGTAGAGCTGGTGTCGGCTATGAGGAACATTAAAGAAGCACAATTCCCGAAGCCAATGAGATCCGATCCCAGCCAAAGGGAACCTAATTTGTGGTGCGAATACCACGGGACAAACAGTCACCGGACTGGGGACTACCGGCTTCTGCGCGAAAAGGTAGCAACATTGTTGAAAAATGGCCATCTCAGGGAATTTTTTAGTGATCGGGCTAAAAACAACTGCGGTCGCAACCGTGATGATGCGGAACCTTCAAATGAAGAAGAAGATCCCCCGCTCTTCACGATCAACATGATTTTTAGGGAGAATAAGGTTAACAGGGTTACATTCTCGACGGCAAAAAAGACGAAGGTGTCAGTGACCCACTGCAAGAGACACTGGGAAGTCGTTAAAGACGACATTACTTTCACAGAGGAAGGCGTAGATGGATTGTTGCTACCGCACAACGATGCGTTGGTAATTTCTATAAATGTCTTAGATTTTAGAATTAAACGTGTTTTCGTGAACCCAAGAAGTTCGGCCAACATCATACAATGGAGGGTGTTGTGGGAAGCCAAGCTCACCGGAAGAATCATTCCGGCCACAAAGCTCCTCGTCGGGTTCAACCTAGCAAGTGTGACAACCCGAGAAGAGATCCTGATGCCCACGAATGTCGAAGGGGTGATGAAGACGACCCTTTTCGAGGTGGTGGACGGCGATATGGGTTACAACATCATCTTGGGGAAACCATGGTTGCACGAGATGAAGGTTGTGCCATCAACACATTATCAGTTGCTGAAATTCCCAAATCCCGAAGGGGTTAAACAAATAAGAGGAGACCAACCGACGGCGAGAGAAATGAATGCAATCTCAGTGTCCAGTAGCAAAGGGAAGGAGCATGCGGCATAACAATTACAAGAATCGACCCCTGCTCCAGAGCCGATCGAAGTCAACCAGGGGGATGAGTTGTCGGAATCCTATCAGGTGCCAAGATATTTCTAGGTACCAGAAGAGACGGACGCAACAAAGTCCATAGCGGAAGACTTGAACAGGTCTCGTTGTTTGAAAAGTTCCTAGTGAGGAAGTTCCACTTGGGGACTCCTGAACTCAGGTCTAGATTTAATGAATTTTTTAAATATAATGTCAATTGTTTTGCGTGGTCGCATGCGGATATGGCAGGTATCCCGCCAGAAGTGGCCATACACAAGCTATGCTTGGATCCCAGGATCCCTTGTGAGACAGAAAACGTCCTATATCCGAGGTCAGAAATAAATTTTTAAAAGAAGAGGTAACTCTCTTGCTTGATATTGGTTCAATCCAAGAGGTAAAATATCCTAATTGGCTAGGTAACGTAGTTGTAGTTCCAAAGAAGAAGAATAAATTTTGCATTGCCAAACATTGATCAAATGATTGATGCAACGGTCAGGCACGAGTTAATGAGTTTCCTCGATGCTTACTCCGAGTACAACCAAATCAAAATGAACCCGGAGGATCAGGAAAAAACTTCATTTATTATGAACTTCGGCATATATTGTTACAATGTGATGCCCTTCAGGATAAAGAACGCCGGAGCCGCTTACCAACGGCTCATGAACAAAATGTTTGAAAAACAAATAGGGAAAACCATGGAAGTTTACATACATGATATGCTTGTCAAGTCTTTGAACGCAGGTGATCATCTCAAACATTTGCAAGAAACTTTTGACATCTTAAGGAAGCATAATATGAAGCTTAACCCCGAGAAGTATGCGTTCGGGGTCAGCTCCAATAAGTTCCTGGGATTCCTGGTGTCATAAAGGGGGATCGAGGTTAACCCCGATCAGATTCATTTCCTGGTCTTCAGAGAAATACCATCATTTCTTCTCTCTGCTCAAAAAGAAGAACAACTTTGAATAGACCTCGGAATGTCAGTAGGCTTTGGGGGATTTGAAAAGGTATTTGTAAAGTCTTTCGTTGCTATCACAACCGGAGAAAGGTGAACAACTGTTGATCTACTTAGCGATCTCCGAGGTTGCGATAAGTGCTGTTTTAGTCCGTGAGAGCGAATATATGCAATCTCCTATTTATTACGTTAGTAAAATTTTAATGTGAGAAGAAACTCGCTACCCACATCTGGAAAATTTGGCCTTAGCTCTCGTAGTCCCCGCTCGAAAGCTAAGGCCTCTTTTCTAATGTCACCCGATAGCTGTGATGACTATTTTTCCTCTACAGAATATTCTTCATAAACCTGAATTCTCAGGTAGACTGCCAAATGGGCCGTAAAAATAAGAGAATTTGACATAGAATACAAAGCCTAGGACTGCAATTAAGTCACAGGTTTTGGCCAACTTTGTGGCCGATTTCAGTCTAGGAGTTTTACCTCTGGCTACCAAAGAAGCAGTAATCGTGTCGGAATCGATATCAGCACTTTGGACCTTGTTCACGGATGGAGTTTCAAATGTGAAAGGGTTCGGGCTCGGCATAGTATTAACTACGCCTTCGGGAGAAACCCTAAGGCAGACAATAAGAATTGTTCCTCTGACTAACAATAAAGCGGAGTGTGAAGCTTTGATTGCAGGGATCGAATTGGCCTGGGACTAGAATCTAAGGTCATAGAAGTCAAATGCGACTCCCAGTTGGTGGTAAATCAGGTTTACGGGATCTTCAAAACAAAATAGGAACGCATGCAACAATACATAATGAAGATTCAGGCTCTGCTCGCTCGATTTCAGAAGTGGTCAATCACGCATATCCCGAGGGAAGAGAATGCAGTAGCAGACTAGCTAATCTTGGCTCGTCTATGGAAGTGAAAGGGTCTGACTCCGGTACGGTCGTACAACTTATGCATTCGATACTGGATGCAAATAGCTATTACGAGGTAAATGCGACTAATTTGGTCTAGGATTGGAGAAACGAGATTATTGACTATCTCAAACTCGGGAAATTGCCTGAAGACCCTAAGGCATCTCGAGCACTACACACTAAATTAGCTCGATATAGCTTCAAGGGAGGTCAATTGTACAGAAGATCTTTCCAAGGCTCGTTGGCCCGATGTTTGGGAGCCTCCGAAGCTAACTATGTTAGGCGAGAAGCCGACAAAGGGATCTGCGGAAATCATTCAGACGCAGATTCCTTAGTACTAAAATTAATAAGGGCAGGATACTATTGGCCACGGATAGAACATGACGCCAAAGCTTATATTAAAAATGTGATAATTGTCAATGTTATGCGCCATTGGTACATCAACCGGCAGAACCGTTGCACGCAGTTTTGCCACCATGGTCGTTCATGAAGTGGGAATGGATATCGTCGGACCACTGCCCCCAGCCCCCGGTATGGTAAGATTTCTTTTGATTTTAATTGACTATTTTTCTAAGTGGGTTGAAGCAGGTCCCTATCAGAATATCGATGAACGTGAAATGGTAGATTTCTTATGGGAGAACATTATTTACAGATTTGGGATACCAAAAGAGATAGCCTGCGACAACGGACCACAATTGATAGGCGTGAAGGTCACAAAGTTCCTCGAGGACTTAAAAATCATGAGGATCACATCATCACCCTATCATCTGAGCACAAATGGCTAAGCAGAATCAACAAACAAGGTGATTATACAAAATCTCAAAAAGAGATTAGAAGCAGCTAAAGGAAAATGGCTCGAAGAGCTGCCAGGTGTGCTATGGGCATACCGAACAATGGCCAAATCAAGCACGGGGGAGACTCCTTTCTCACTTGTATATGTGGCAGAAGCCCTGATCCCGATAGAAGTAGGAGAACCTACCCTATGGTATTTCTGGGCAAACGAAAAAGCACATTATGAAGCAATGTTAGTCAATTAGATATCCTCGACGAACGTAGGGACTTGGCGCATATAAAGAGGGCAGCCCTAAACAAAATAGAGACTTGGTTTTAAGGAAAAAATAACTTGGAACATTCGGAAACTCAATGCGGGGAAGCTAGGTCAAACATGGGAAAGCCCCTGCCGTGTTTCAACTGTCACCGGGAAAGGGTCATACGAGTTAGAGAATCAAGATGGAGAAAAGTTACCTAGCAACTGGAACGTGGCACACCTCAAGAGATACTACTGCTGATGAACATCACATGTACTGAAAGTATGTGCTGTACTCTTTTTCCCTTCGTCCAGTTTTTGTCCCAATAGGGTTTTTCTGCCAAGGTTTTTAACGAGGCATCGACAGAAAACATACTACTATGGAAGCTCCAGCAATAAGACCTTTAAATGACAAGGCACACAAGCAAAAGAACCAGTACGTAGTGGTTATATAGTATTTTGCTTGATAGCAAAGTTCCTACCAGGAAGTTAAGTTTGCTGTTGAACATAAATTACGCGGCCGTTCGCAAGTGCTAGCCACTGGGGATTGTTAGATAATCTTTAGCTTGATTGCATAAATTACTAAGGGGAAGTGAAGTTTGTTAACTAAGCCTTACACTATTAGACGCAAACAGTAAAACTTGCGCAAACACTAAAACGAAAAAAGACGCAAAGAGTAAACTTACGCAAATACTTAAATAAAAGGGCGCAAAGCGAAAACCGTATACTTAAACAAAAAAGTATCTCCATTTACAATAAATGTGCCAAACAGCACAAGTACAAAAGTTTGAAAAAGAAAGCAAAAACTAAGTTGTTGCATCTCCGGAACCTGGAGGAAGAGAAACATCTACGTCCCCTAGGAGAAGTGGGTGGATCTACCGCCGGTTCGATATTTTGTCTTTCGTCATTTTGGCCTTCAGCATCGTCACCTTCCGGCTCTTCTTCAGTTCCCGAGAACTCAGAACTGGAACCAGAAGAATTGGTAGCATCAGTCCGGGCCGGAAGACCCAATTTTGCAACTAACTCCAGCTCGCGTTCCTTAGCGATTTCGGCATCAAAGTCAATGACACCCGCTTTGTCTCTTCCAAGGTTTTTCTCCTCATGATGTACATAACATATATTTTTTCAACAATGAGGGAAGCCACTCAACGCTGAAGTTCTTCTTTATGCTGGCCAACCTCAGCAGAAAGGTTTTACCATGCAGATCTAACGGACTGGAGACTGACATCGAGATCACAGACAATAGAGCTGAAAATTATATTATACTCAATGGTCCTCTTATGCTTCTCCTCCAATTAGGCATACTTCGTCTCGGCAGTAGTAACATCTTCAACCTTGGAGTTTACGACCGCCTCAAAATTATTCAGTCTTTCAGCGGAGGCAGCCTCATGATTGGATGCAGCAAGAACAACATTATGGACTTAAACCCTTTTGGCCCTAGCTTCTTCAAATTTAGCCCTCAACCGGCAACCTCTTGAGTAAGGGTCACTACTTCTTGCTCGCTTTGCTGCAACTGAACCTCCAACTCAGTAGCGTCAGCAGCTCGTGCTTCCAATTTCGAGAGGCGAGTAGCAGTTTGATTTCGCTCGACCAAAAGTTGATCCCGCTCGGAGATAAGTTCCTCCTTATCACGAATCAGCCTTTGGAGGCCCTTAGAAGCAAGAAAGCTGGCCTACAAAACGAAAATGCAAACTTAAAATCCTATTGTATCACATATAGAAGAAATAACGGAGGAAACGAGGAATGTAACGCTGCTACGTTGTGCATGTCATTGTTCAACAAACACTCTTCCGAGAGAGCTTGTATCCTTCCCCTATCTTTTTATGAAGCCAAAGGCTTCAGGTAGTTTGCAAGTTCCACCAGCCGGAACAACAGATGACATCTGGTAGAAACCGAGAGAGTAACGCTCCTCCTTCTTTGAGGATCTTCTGAGGGGGCAGCATAATTTTGCCCCAATTTCCCATGAATTGGGGACAAGAGAAGAGGGAAATCATCCTCTAGGGAAACTGCGGTGGCGTTGAAGGATGAGAAGTGGCTGCGGCAAGCGCAGTGCTGGTTGTTGGTTGCTCATCAACCGAAGATGACAAGGACTCGGTACTCAGCCTCACGGTACCGGGCACGATAGCTGGGACTTGGAAGCGTGAGTCCCCCTTAGAGTGCCAAGGCATCGTCCTCGGTTGGCGTAACTAACTCAACAAATTGAGCATTCTGTTGAGCTGGGGAAGGTCGTCGTCTTCTGTGTAGAGAAGCCCCCTCTTCGATGGCTTCTCTATCATCGTCGATCACCATGTTGTCGATGGCCGGCTCGAGCGTGAGACTCATCACCACAACTTCCATAGACGACTAGGTGCGACACTCTTTGCCTTTTTATTTTTTCCCCCGGCCGCGGAGGGACATCTTCTTTTTGGTTGCTTGTTCTCCGGCCGGAGACTTCGAGAAGAAGCACTTGCACCAGAAGCAGACCCAAAGATAGCTATTTAGGTAAACGCCTCCTGTAGCAGCCTCGCAACATCAGTAGGATCAGCCAATACGCCCTTCTCGGGGACGACAACTGAGCCCTGGGGTAGACCTGAATTCAATAAAAGAGAATGGTTAATCAAATTCCTTATACGCAAAGTAAAAACAAGATGAGTTTGATTTACCATAATTTTTGGCCTTCTACCCATAATTGAGGGCTAGTTCCTTCCACGTACGGGTCTCGGGCGTAGTAACATCTAAAATCTTTTGGACCCACTGGTCCAAGCCTTCAACTCGCGGTGGAACCCACCGAGTTGCTGAAACAAACGAAAGAAGAAAAATCAATAACAACATGGGATGATCTTTAGCTAGAAGAAGAGAGAAGCGATGAACTTACGTGTGCGGTCCCACAATTCCAGAAAGGATGAAGCCGTGGCCGGAATAATGTCCATGGTGGCAACTGCAATGAATTATTCCCTCCATATACGGTCGTTGTCATCATCCATGCTGGCTAGTAGGGCATGATGGCCAGTACTAAAGTTTGTCATCCCCCGCGAAAAATCTTGGGGGATTAAAGATTCATTAATTGAGTTAGGGTTAGCTCCTCTCCTGTCTCCTGGCACAAGCGCCAAAGACAAGCGACTGTCCTCCACACAGAAGGACTTAATTTCACCAGGCATACCTGGTAATGGATGCAAAACTCCACAATAACAGAGTAAACTCACCATTTAGAGAGAATGGCCCCAAAGTAAAATGATACATATAAAAATACATGTAGCCCTTCTTGGGTAAGGTTATCCGCTCCGCCAGATCAGGAGCGATAATATCTAAATCTTGACAATTGTAGTCTGCCTTCACAGCGGGAATGCTGGAAGGACAGATGGAAGAAGGATACACGCCAACGGCCCACATGCGAGGATTAGCGGTAGGAAATTTCTCTTCAAAGTCTTTAGTTGTGACAAGACTCTTTAGGATGATGGTGCTCACCGTATGAGGAGCAGCATCATCGGCTTTACCTTTGTCCTTTAAGGATCTAGGATTTTTTGAAGAGGAAGTCATTTTTATCACAAAGGAATGAAGAGTTTCTCTGAAGAAAAAGAAGGTTAAAGAAAGGTTGAAGACAAAGTACGAGTTGAATAAAGAGAGTTTGAGAAAGTATGGAAGTGTAAATGAAGAAGTTTAATGCATTATGTAAAGGAATAGGTAGCTAAAATTGTGGTCATAACTACCTCGATAACCGGCAAAAGTGATGCTGAATCGTGGGATAACGCGTGTTCAGGGTATTAAATGCGGAGAGACGTGCGTCTAATCAACCGTCAGAAACTTTTCATAGGGTGTCAGAGAATTTTCCACCAAGAAAGGTATTTCTACCCACTTCTCGGTGACACAATGTTATGCTACCGGAAAGCAGGGGGACTATCTGTATGGGATAAAACATATTTATATTTAATGATCACATGAGAAATAAACGCGTAGAGCTGAAGACAGAAGACAATCAAACCTGAAGGCAAAATCTCGCTTGCCATCGGAGAGAACGATATTTATAAAGACAAAACAAATGCCGCCATCCAACAACATTCATTGAAGAATATTATACAGCATCAAGTCATGATCCGTTACAGAGAATATGGCATTCACTACCCACCGTTACACATTCTTCAATGGCCCTCATAATTGTCATTGAAGAGGGGCTTGATCTTAGGACCTTGTTCCCTAGGCGTAACTATAAATAGTGAGCTCTACCATCATTGTAAGCACGGAAATTTTCTGACAAGCAAATACTATATTATAACAAAAGATCAATAAAACTTTACTTTCTTGCTTGTTTAAATTGTTTTGACTGCCTCCAGTAGCTCTGCGCGCGGGACGAAGATATCTGTCATTTATTTTCAATGCTAAGTCTTACATTTTTGTCTAATTCATCTATTATTTTTGGATCATATCGATTCACTTGTCTATAAACCACGTATAAATTAAACAGTACCGTTTTATGCGTAAACATAGATCCCCCTGAACTTTCTTAAAACGGAATAAATATCACCATAAAACTAGATAACCAAATTCTTGGTAGGTACTGAAATATACGCACTACCACGTGTCTATTTCATAATTTTTGAACTTTTTTCTCTTTCTTTTCCTTTTTTTTTCTTTCTTATCCTATTATACTTTTTTCTTTTTCATTCTTTTTTCACATTCAAATTTTCCACCCATTCATAATGATCCATTCTTTGATCCAATCCTTGTTTGATTAGAATCTATGTATGTCGGTCTTTTGCTTGTTTCATATATATAGGAATTTCATAAACTCCACTTTTACCGGCGGGGAGTTTATTGTTACTGATTGTGATTTGCGATTTTGATTTTATATTTTCGGTGACTTATTCCGGTGGGAAGTTAGAGAGATAAGATCTGGGTTTGGGTAATGATGATAGTGCCGAGGTAGTGTTGCCGAGGTGAAGATTAGATGGACGGAGAATAAAAGGAGGTGGGTGAAGGTGAAGATGGTGGTTATGGTATCGAGGTGGTGGAGAGAGTGAGAGGAAGAATATTAGAGGAAAAATAAAAGAACGGATAAATAGTTCGCCTGAGAAGGTCATCGGCGTTCATGGTTCTCACCGGAAAAGAAGAAAAGAAAAACGTAGAGAGTAATTTTTTTTAATTGCAACAGATTGCAAAAAAAAATCCACTTTTTTGTTTCTCACTTTGTCAAAGAGAGTGGAACACACTCTCTACGCCACCTTAGCATTTAGGGGGTTAATAATTCTACTATTAAATAGTTCAGGGGGAGGGATGATTGGACCCTCTCAAAGATAAGGCGTGTAGTTGGAACTTCGGCCTTAGTTCAAGGGGTACTTATGCATTTTTCAACAAAGCAGTAAGACAACCTATGCAAGGGTAACAACATGTAGTAATAGAAATCGAAGAGTAAGATAATACGAGAGTGATATGATGGGGGCAGATATGGTGTCCCATACTAGGCTACCTGCTAACCTTCTACCCTAATCCTCGACCTCTCGTGCTCATGCTCAGTACGTAGAATGAATACAAATATATTAGATTTGTTGGGATAGTCTTTTCATTTTCACAATATCTATTCTTTGAAGAAGAAAAAGAAAAAGAATTGTTTGATAGGACATGTCGCTTAATTTCACAATGATATATCTTGACAAGAGATTTGTGAAGCCAAACAAACCACATTATTAGGTATGCGCATACACATGAAATATAGAGATATACAGGTTATGTGATCTCACAAATCAATATCATGTGTAAGGGATACTTTGGGAGATATGTATATGATATGCCAACTAAACTAAATAATGTGATCTCAAAATCAAGATCTTGCATGTGTACAGAACATTTAATTTGAGAGAAAGACATAACATGCTAACTTATAAAATAAATCAAATAAAAAACCTTGGAATTTTGTGCACATAATTAAATCTCAGTTTTTTCTTGAGATATAGTATAAAAAATGATCCTAAGTTGAGGATATGGCGGATGCTGCAAATTAAATCTGCTTCTTGATTGTGCCAATTAATAACATTTTATGCCCTTAACTCCTAAACCTTCTTCCCTAGTTGCACCTAAACCAGTTGGATTAATATGCTAATACTTATGATTGAGAACATAAGGACATTAAACAAAAGAGAGACAATAATGACTACAGAGTCCTCCTTTTTGTAACTATCTATTACCAAGTAATTTGATGATGATTTACAGATTAACCACGTGTAATTAAGAGAAATTGTGACAATTATCATTGATGGATTCTTTAAGTTTTTTTGCACTAAACTCTTGTATTTTAAAAAATATGAGTTTATATCTAATATTTAGTGAACTTTTTGTATGTTTAAATTTCTCATAAAATTTATATTCCACATAAAAATATTGTGTTCGGATGAATCCGTACTCGAATCACTATATCTGCCACTCAAATGACACTGGACGTATACATTTTTCGAAATGTCAATGAATAAATCTGAGACTGTTTTAGTACGTAGGCGAAAGATAATTATGATTAGCGGATAGTAATTTGGTAGCTTGTTTATTAATTAATAGAACTTAGATATGACCATATAACAAGATTATTGGATCTATTACCTTCCAATTTTCCACGTTGTTACCTACCTAATTAGCACTATTTTAAGTGAAGCAAAGAAAAATATTTATACTTTGACATGAATCCAAATAAAAAAAGAAATAATAGAAAAAAGGTATATGAATGAAGGGAAGGCTATAATGCATGTGCTTGTAGGATCTTAAGAAAAATATTAATTGGTAGTTCGTTTGGAACAACAACATGTGCAATTTGGTCGTCGTTTTATGACCATATCAAATGTACATACATATTAATTAAATAATAAAAGAAGAAGAATCAATTGAATTAATTAAAAGAGGATAAAAAAGAGAAGATTTTTGGTTGTTGACACTTTCTAATTTGTACAATTGTACTATATTTACATTTGTTAAGCTCCAATTTCATCTTTAGATTTTCTCTATATAACTAGCTTCTCCATACCCCCTCAGCTTGTATCAAGCTAGCTAGCAGCTTCCACTAATTAGTTCTCTAATATATCATTTCTCTAACATTAATTAATACCTGAGAACTTCTTCTTCTTCACCAGTGGCTATTTTTGCAACATTTTCCATTCTTTCAATGGCTAATTATGCAACATTTTCCATTCTTTCTCTTTTTTTCATCTTCTTCTTAAGCTTCTGCATCAATGAGAGTTTTGCTGATAATGGAGGGTGGCAAAGTGCTCACGCCACAGCCTATGGAGGGGGTGATGCATCTGGCACTATGGGTATAATTCAGTCTTCTTTAATTTAATTTAATTTCTAGTTTTTTATTCATTTAAAAAGGTCTAATTTATAAGCAGAGTGCATGTTTACGGCATACGTCATACCCCTAAAGTTACGGTCCTTCCCTGGATCCTATTGAATACGGAATATCTTGTCCACGTGCTTTAGTTTTTGATTGTGCCGATTGAAACAAATGTATAGTCTTAGGAATCAGTTTGGTTCACATACTATAATTAGGCGGAATTATAATGTAGAGAATTGTATATGCAATGAATAATGAATGTAGAGATTGTTGTATAGTTGAATTTAAATTTAATGTTGAAAGAATTATAAGAAAATACACTTGACTTCACACCATAACAAAAAATGGCCTATATTTTTATGTTTTACCCTACCTAATTCATATTGTACATATTTTGAAAGCACTAGCACATTCAAAATCTGTTTTCTTACAATCATTGCTTCTAAAAGCTATGGAGTTAAATCTATGTTCTCACAACCATTGCGTTCACTCTCTTTTCTTCTCACATCTTCTACATATGCTTCAAGGGGCCGTCTGCCATTACTGCTTCTCCCCTGTGTCACCTAGTTGCAATGTAAGAAAATTGAAGATTCATCATTCCACCATTGAAAGTCATTCAAAGCTTTTGCTTTCAAAAATAAGATTTTTTGAGTTTGTTAGTTGTTTGGATTGGGTGTTGTTCCAATTGATTGAAAATACCAAAAGGAGTTCAAAATTTAAATTTGAAGTGATTTGGAGTAGATTTGAGCAAGATTTGAGTTAAATTTCAGAAAAAACGCAAGGAAGAAGACAAAGTCAGTCTTTTGTATAATTATGTATAATCTTGTATAATAGTGTACATGAGTGTATAAACGCATTTTATACAATATTATACACTTTTATACACCTTTATACAAGCATCTCTAGACGAACTTCTTCCACGATTTTCAGTTGTAATTTTTATTCAAAATAAATCCAAATCTTCATTAAATGACTTCAAATTTTATATACAACCTCCTTATACTATTTCTAACAATTCTAGATAATACCCACTCCAAATTTCTCACAAAATCATATTCGGAATCTAAACCCACATATTTAAGCTTGTTAAAAATCTAATTTTCACCACTCAAATGGATTTGATTTGTTGAACTAATATTTGAGTTACAGTTACTGATTCGAAAATTAACTTAAAAGCTTGAGCAATCTTTTTTAAAAATTAAATAGTAATTTTAAGAACCTATTGGAGTTAAATGTTGAATCTTAGCCTATTATTTTGGGCTAGTTGGTTGTAAATTGAAATATAGGTTATAAAATTGAAAAGTAGGGATGACAATTGTTCGTATGTGAAATATTCTCTTTAATGTTTGGATTGCTAATGCAAATGAATAACTAATAATTTTTTGTCTTTAAATATTTGATATCCATATTGCTAATACATATTCTTAAGATATCGTTTGGATATAAATGTGGTTGAAACTTGAAAAAAAAAGAGTTTTAGATTAGATGAAAAATCATTTTTGGAAGTTGAAATTATGTTTGGACATGCATTTTACTTGTAAAAAAATTAAAGTTTTGTGAGTAAGAAAACTTGAAAAACTAGTCTAAACTAAACTTGAAAAATTCATCTTCAAAAGCTGCTCAAAAACAGATCACTTTTTATAATCATAGTGTTTTCAATTCTGTTTTACAAAAAGTGAAAAATCGTATGGCAAAATGGGAGTCACGGGCGGCCCTTCCATAAAGCAAGTAAAGCAACTGTTTTAGGCCTCACATTTGTGTGAGCCCCATTTTTTGTTACACCTAATAGGCTATGTATAAATTTTAAAAAAGGTTCTGTGAAGTGAAAAGTATGATTTCTTTCTTTAACAAGTATAGAGAAGAAAGTGCAACTACTACGATTTCTGCCAAGAAATTGCATTTGAAATAAATATCGAACCCGAATTTCGTACAAAACGTGTGATATATAGGAAGTAACAATTTGATAAGAATATTAATAATAAAATCTCAAAATCTTTCGAAGAGTCCTTTGAAGTTGATTACTTTATACATAGTAGACAGGCTATTTTTTTCAATTCAAAATAGATTTGAACAATTTGAAGCATATGAAAATATTTTTTGGTTTCTATCTAGCGTAAAAATTTAGATCACTAGATGATAGAAATTTGAAAAAATATTGCCTTAATCTTGAATGTTCTTTCAAGGATAATAATCAATTCAGTATTGATGGTTTAGATTTATTTTCGGAATTAAAAGTATTAAGAAAAATAATACAATTAGAAGATAACAGTTTAATTGATACACTCGGTCAAATAAAAAGATTTGATTCTTTTTTCAATGCCTATATTACTTATGAAATAATGTTAATAACTCCTGTTACCATCGCTTCAGCGGAAAGAAGGTTTCAAAATTAAAATTGATAAAATCTTACCTAAAATCAATAATGTCTCAAGAAAGGTTAAATGGATTAGCTATATTGTCAATTAAGAAAAATTTATTAGGAGTTATTGATTATAAGAAAATTATTAATAACTTTGTATCTAAAAAACACTATAAAAATAAACTTCAAATAAATAAATAATTTTTTTTTCTAAAAAGTTAAGGCCCCTCGTAAAGTTTGACTTTAGATCACTAAACTCGTCGGACCGCCCCGACGGGAGCTAATATTCTATTCCACGTAAAATAACACATACAGACGCATAACTTAGTGTATGTATTATTTTAAACCGCCAACTACACCATAAGTTATATATGCAATGATTGTTTTTTTCTTATACAGTCAACCAAAACTACATTACTTATGTGAGAATTAGTTTTCCTAACCTCTCAGTAGCAAACATTGTCTTATTTCGACTACGGTATCTTTTTTCTTTTATCTCCATGTTGTTCGACTCTTCGAAAATATTATTAGATATGTATTGGATCTTCCAAAATTATTGTATTTTGGAGGATCCAACACGCAATGGTAAAGCTAGGTGAGCGGAAGGTGTTCGTTCGTACCCCCTTCACGAAGAAATTACATAATATATATAAAATTAAAGAAATTATATATATATATATATATAATAAGTGTGAAGGTCTAAGTTGAAGATTAAAAGACCAAAAACCCCTATAAACTCAAGTGACTATAATACCATTCAAAAAATTAAAACCTTCATAAATAATTACAATAACCAAACATACATTAATTTTTTTACTTTAACAAACATAAATGCTACGTTTTGATAAATCCAACAAAAGCGAATAAAGAGAGAAAGAAAACAAATTTGTCTGTGAAAACAAGAATTATTTCTCCATTAATTTGAGTTCATCATCATATCTCTTACACTGTTTATCATATATATATATATATATATGTGCGCGCGCGCGTGCTCGCGTGTGTGAGATGTTGAATCTCCTTGACTTCTCTACATGTGTAACTTTTTAACCCCTTTAGTTAATATCCTGGCACCGCCACTACCAACACGGGTGCGACATCATTTTAAAGAATCCGAGCAACATAACATATCCCTCAACCAAACGACCCATTAGTATATATTTTGTATGATTTTAACTAGTGACTCAATATCAAAGTAGAGTACAAAAAAGGTCTTTGTACACAAAATACTAACTGAAACAATATATGGTTCGAAAAATACAGGAGGTGCTTGTGGTTATGGTAATTTGAACAGCCAAGGTTATGGAACAAATACTGCAGCATTAAGCACAGCTCTATTCAACAATGGTTTAACATGTGGGGCTTGTTATGAGCTCAAATGCAACAATGATGGCAAATGGTGCCTTTCTGGAACAATTACTGTAACTGCTACAAATTTCTGTCCTCCTAATCCATCTCTACCTAGCAACAATGGTGGCTGGTGCAATCCTCCTCTTCAACACTTCGATTTGGCACAGCCTGCTTTCTTGAAAATTGCCCAATATAAAGCCGGTATCGTCCCCATATCTTTCCGGAGGTGAACTTTTCTTACTAATTCCTCGTTCCATTTATGTGGCGGTGTATTAACTATGCACAAGTTTTTAACAATTTAACTTATAGATAGTGGCGGAGCTAGAAGATGAGGTATAGTTTCGGCCGAACCCAATAGCTTTAGTCAAATTAAAACCTTATGTTTTGAGTTAGAAATCCACTAAATATGTACAAAAATTAAATTCAGAAACTAATTATTAACACGTGATGTCGCTATCCTAGGATTTAAAACTTTTAAAACCGATAAAATTCAAATCCCGGCTCCGCCTCTTCTTATAGACATACAATATAAAGAATATTTACACTTAGTGTATTTTGACTTGTTATAACTACGTATTTTGTCTTATATTTGAGGTTACTAATTTTACTTTTTATAAGCGGTTAAATTATGTAATTATCTTTTAGGTAACGTAAAAGTGTAATAATAGTTAAACTCTTACAAGTGAAGAAGATTTTTAATACATAAGATAAATGTGTACAAAACTACAAGATTCTTTTACTATCAACAATTAAAATGAGAGATGGTAAAAATTTCACATTTTTTTTTCTCATACTAAAAAGGTTAACTTTATACCAAGAAGAGGTCCAACAAGTCATATCACAAAGGGTAAAATGAGTATAATAAAATTAAAGTATTTCTAAATACGAAAATATAGCACTCTTCTTGGAAGGCAGAATAGCCTAAATGACACTTATACTTGTGTCACTTTATCATCCCGGTCCTTGTATTCTATAGTTTGTCAGGTGAACACTTGTACTTATTCAAACTCTATATATTAAACCCTTATGATCGTTGACTGAGACTATAAAGCTGACTTGGCTTCAGTGCGTGACTCACACGCCTTTTAGGGGCGTGAGGCCTATTAGAAAACCGTAACAGTAACATTTCCCATTATTTAATGGCCTTCTTCTTCATTTTCCATTGTTAACCTAGTGGGAACTCTCTTGGGTATTTAACAAAATCATCTCTCTTCTTTCCCTTAATTTTTTCAGATTTTTCGTCCTTCTTGCTGATGAAATACGGCTTTATAGGACTCCATAAACAAACAAACAAACAAACAAAACCTAATTTTTTATCTGATAAAGCATCCAAGATTAACCCTATATCTTCCCCAAAAATTTCTATAATATTATGATATAACTTGGTGGACAACAACCCAGAATAAAATCCAACATAATTCAGAAAAATAAAAATCAGAAGACTAATTTAGGATTTTACCCACAAAAAAAAACTAAAACGAAACGAAGTAACTGAATATATTACTATATGCACAACTATAACAAAGGGGTTTTATAGTTCAAATAGTAAGCAAACAAAACAAAACAAAAAAAAACTAATATTCAGGCACACTCAAGAGCAATTAATCACCGACCTAACCCAACCATCAACTAATAAACGAACCAAAAAAGAGATTAAAAAAGAGATTAAAAAAAATGAGTTAAGAAGAAATGACAGTACTTGCCGCAGAACGACGGAAGAAAGGCACGAAACAATGACCAGAAATTTAATGAAAAAAGACGAAGGAGAGATAGCACGGAGAAGATGATGAAGGAGAACAAACAGTGAAAGTGAAACAACTTGTGTAAAATAAGGGACATACGGTTTGGGGGGGGGGGGGGGGAGGGGTAATATAATATTTAATATATTATTTCGTATTTGGCATTAAATAATGACGTGGAGTCCTACATGGAAGCAATTGTGTTACACGCAGGTTGACCTCTTCGAAAAAGGGTTTAATATATAGAGTTTGAATAAGTATTAGTGTTCACCTGACAAACTATAAAATACAAGGACCGGGATGACAAATCGGTATAAGTGCAAGAGCCTATTAGGATATTCTGCCCTTCTTGGAACAAAAGACTTTGAAGTTTACAGATTCCTAAAACAATCTCAAGTTAATATTATATTAATAATTATATTCACAGTTAAATATTTAGTAAATCTTTTAGTACACATATAATGTTTGGACAAAAGTTATTGGATTAAGTGAACCCATAACGAACATACTAAACCGGTCCCTATCTTGGAACAAATTAAAAAGAAAACAATGTCGCATAAATTGAGACGAAGAGAGTAATACAAGACTCTTCCTACTTAAGAGTACATATTAACTTCAACCTGATTGAATTCACACAAGAGGCCAAGATGTAAATATTAATAATATATGCTGATATGGGATTTTAATTTGGTCTTTGACAGGGTGTCGTGCAATAAGAAGGGAGGAATTAGGTTTACAATAAATGGCCACCCTTATTACAACTTGGTTTTGGTGACTAATGTTGGAGGTGCTGGTGATGTTCATTCAATTTCTATTAAAGGGTCAAAAACTGGATGGACATCAATGTCAAGAAATTGGGGCCAAAACTGGCAAAGCAATTCATATCTCAATGGCCAAAGTCTTTCATTTCAAGTGACCACAAGTGATGGAAAAACTGTCACAAGCTACAATGCTGCACCAACTAATTGGCAATTTGGCCAAACTTTTGAAGGGAATCAATTTTAGTTTCAGCTACATACTCTAGGGAAAAATAAATAAATTGGCTAGAGAAGATGTCGATTTTTATGCGCTGATAGTGTACAAAATTACCATTTTGAAATAACCACCTTTAGTGAGTGCGTATTAGTAACGTAAAAATAAGATAAATAATCTGTTATACTCGTAATAGATTATAAGTTATATCTATTCAAAATTGTTTTGTAGAGATCGTGTATATAATTTAAAATCATTTGCATTGGACATGAATGTTTTTGTATTCCTATATCCTTTTCAGAGTTGATTGCTTATATGATTACTCAATTATAATAAATGATGTAATATAGTCACTTTTTTTTTAAAATAAAAACCGTCACTCAACTAAAGAAAATGATGTAACAAAGTTAATTTTTATTTATTTATTTTGTAACAGAAACTTACTTTATATCAATCAACTATACTTTAGCTAGAAAATATATATTCGATAGCAATTTAATAACGTGACATAGAAAGTCTAAACCCAAAAATAAAAATAAAAAAATAAATTTTTTTTAACCAATATAGGAACCCGACTCACCTATCTTTAACGAAAGTAAAGTACAATTAAAAGAATAATTATATATATTATATATATAAATATATAAAAGAATAAAATTAAACAAACTACTTATCGTCATTGTTATTTAGCTTGGACACGTGAAAAATATATGATATTCCTATTTTAAGAAGAATTAACCCAAATAGCTATCCACCCAACTGGTTAAACTAAAACTAGCCGTTGGAGATATAATATATGCATAATTTATATATTATATGTGTATAATTATGTAAAATTAATGTATAAATTATGTATATAGCTAGAAAAAGTAAATAATGAATATGACCAGTTATTTGTTTAAGGATCCCTTAATTTTAAACAATCCATTTGGGGAGTACCATAAGTTGGATCAAAAGTACTCAATATTATTAAATTTAAAAGTCCCAAAGGGACGGCCCAGTTGGGTTTGGAGTGAAGAAATCAGCTAACCATGAAGATTTACCATGGATGAGAAGCTGTAGATCTAAGTTTAGAGAAGAGAAATGTAGTTCGATATTTCAGAGGAAGAAGAAGCTGTATTGATACAACTGTTTTCAGTATCTGTACATGCAAATATATAAAATCAACTCTAATCCTTAACTAGAGTTAAAACTAAAGCTAACTTGAGTTACACTAACTCTATTCTAAGGTAAGTTAGTTACAACTAATCTAATTAACTAATGAAACTTAACCACTACAATCATTACTAATCTCAACAGGAGTTGTCCACACGTGCGATCGCGAGTCAATCCTCCCTTAATGCCCTCTGGGTCTGAGCCTGTCGCACGGGGTTTGACTAATGCGATTTACATACCAATGTGATTTGTAGACTATTACACACTCGGGATTTACCAAGTGCACAGAGAGTGCTCACCACTGAAAATATGAAATGAATGTTTCCCTCTATTAGCTCCAAAATCAGCGCATCCAGTGGAGAAATGATTCCATCTTCCGGAACTTTCACTCGCAAACTCTGTACAACCCTCTTCCGCTCTCTCCCACTTACCCGTAAAACCCCTCGAAACTTCCAAACTTCACGCGCTCACTCTTCCAGAAACTTCCACTCACTAAACCCTCACCCTACTGCCATTCACACTCTCATCAGGCCCATTTCTGTCCTTTCCATTACTCAACGGTCTACAACCGTCGCACGCGCCAGACGAAGATCGAGTATCGCCGGCGTTTCAACCATGGGCAACGGCGGAGATAACGGCGTTACGTTTCAGTTAACTCCGTCGAGCTTGTTGAAGATTCAAAAAGGTGATATCACTCAATGGTCCGTAGACGGATCCTCTGACGCTATTGTAAGTATTGAGTATCGCTGCTTTTATATATGCTTTTGAATTTAGCTGAATTGTCTTTTAACTTTAAATAATCGAATTAAAATTTATGATTAAAGATGTTATGTACTGACATATACAGACTGAATAAAAAATATAAGAGTGTTTTATATCTTGATTGGGAATGAAAAAGTGCCGCTACAGTTGCCCAAGAGCATTTTTGCTCGTGATATGAGAATTTTGCTTCGAAGCATATAATATATTATACTAATGTTTAAGTCTCCGACTTGATTCTTATATGTTTTGTTTCTTAGAGAAGTTTAATCCTTCATAGAGAAAAAGTTGAAGATCAGATAATCTAATAAAGCAGGTTGGCTATATCGAGAGCTTACCCTACTGAGCAGTATTAGCTCTAACTTGACTTAAGGTTTACCCTGTGTTGTAAATATCAGAAGAACTTTGGATTCATTTGTGACCTATAAATAATTCCAAGTACAATAGAAGAGGAAAGCAGTACCCCTATGTATTTTTAAGAAAAGTATATCCAATATAATAGACCTTTTCTCTTTAGGCTGATGATATTATTCAGTTCTGCCTATGACATTTCCTTGGGGTTTATGATATATTTGATTCTGTCTATTTTTCATGACACTTAGTGTAATTGTGGTCTTTATCTTTGCACCATTCTTATACAGGTCAATCCTGCCAATGAGCGAATGCTGGGTGGTGGTGGTGCTGATGGAGGTAATTCTTTAATTATACTGTGATTACAATTTCTATGGCATATGCAGTCTAATTTCATGTTTCCCCATTTCTAGCCATACATCGAGCTGCTGGTCCAGAATTACGAGATGCATGCTACAAAGTCCCAGAGGTACGTCCTGGAGTTCGCTGCCCAACAGGAGAAGCAAGGATTACACCGTATGTTCTCAGTCGCTGGCTTCACTTCAATAATTCATTAGAACCGTCAGTTTTATGTAGTATGGTGTCAGTACACTTACATTGTGGGGGAAAACTACTGCAGAGGTTTTAGATTGCCAGCTTCTCATGTAATCCACACTGTTGGACCAATATATGATGCTGTCCCAAATCCTAAAGCCTATTTGACGAATTCATATAGGTTTGTGAATGATTGTTTTATATTCCTCATAAATTGGTTTAAATGTCATACCTTATTTGATTCTCTTTTCTCTTAACTATACTGCAGAAATAGCCTGCGTGTGGCAAATGAGAACAACATTCAGTATATTGCTTTTCCTGCCATATCATGTGGGGTCTTCGGGTGAGTTCATATGGATTAACCATGCATTTTCAAGTTTATAGGGAACCTCAGCTGATTTAGCTATGCTTGTGATGGTTCCTTCTCAAAGCTAAATTGTGCACCAGCTATTGAGTATGAAAGACGAATATGTTGCGACTACTACAGAATGAGTTTGCTGCATGATCTCACATTTCATTACCTAGACAATAGTTATCTTATTTTTCTTGTATGTTCTGTTGGAGGGACTGATTATATGAAAATTGTTGCCTTAATGAAGCTACAGTACGAAATTAATCTAATTGTTATGTTAAGATCACAGCTAATTAATTCTGTCTTCTGAATCTTTTTTGTGTTTTCATCTCGCCACCTAAAATTTGCTGACCCCTCATTTTTTTTTTGGCACAAGTTGTCACTTAAAATTAGGGAATCACTTAGAATGTTGGAGTCAATTCCTTTATCTGTTTGTTTCATTGTGTATCATGCCCTAAATTCTGCTCAAATAAATTTTTATATCCTGGTGATATGTGTTGATTGTTGACCGAGAAAATTAGTTCAATAGTCTTTAGTTTGAACATATCATAGAGGTAACCTTTTTTTTTTTTGCATAACCAAATTTACACCTTCCTGACTCTTTAGGTATTGCCACATCGTGCATATGATTGTTTTGAAACTTCTATTTTATGAGTACTACCTGTGCTAAGTTGTTTGCATGTTAATGAGCTAGGAAAAATGATTCTGCAGTATAATCACCTTTAGGAACAATATATAATCTTAGCAGCTATGGACGGTTAATTGTGCTCAATCTTCATTTTTTTTTTGTGCTTTACAGATATCCTTTTGATGAAGCTGCCACTGTGGCTATATCTACTGTCAAAGAATTTGGCAGTGAGCTCAAAGAGGTATTATCTGCTTATGGATTTTGGTTTGCTCAGAACTTGATTGCAATATAGGTCACATATCTGTTGAGACTAAAATACTTCATAGTGTTCTTATCTTATGTTGGTGAAATTGTTCGCCTGAAGCAGAAATATTGATAATGGTGGATGTGGCTCCACTGTTACTCATAGTATGTTGGCATTTTGTTCCTAGTTTTTGTTTTCTTTTTGCTGATAAACGTATATATATGTAATTACTAGCGTCTTAATAGTACCCAAGAAAGTGATTGTATATAATGATTTGTGAAGGCTTAAGACCTCCATAAACATCACTGCGATGCGGTATTCTTACAGAAAAAGGGCAGCCCGGTGCACTAAGCTCCAGCTATGCGCGGAGTCCGGGGAAGGGTCGGACCACAAGGGTCTATCGTACGTAGCCTTACCCTGCATTTCTGCAAGAGGTTGTTTCCACGGCTCGAACCCGTGACCTCCTGGTCACATGGCAACAACTTTACCAATTACGCCAAGGCTCCCCTTCAGTATTCTTACAGAAAATTATAAAAAAACAAGAAAGCTCCTAATATCATGGAGTTAATTTTTCCATGATTTAGCCCTCTGGATTTCTTTCTGTTCTTGAGAAGTCACAAAAGGCACATGGGGGACAACATTCTGTTTTATCCCATACATGAAAAACTTTTGAATTCTGGAATGAATATGGTCTATCTTTGCCCAATAGATTTTGTATCCAAACAACGAGAACAGAGAAGTCCAACGATAAGCCACTACCTTGAAATTCCACCTGAGATTATTTTTATTTTCCCTGTGGTTTTTGCCCATGAAAAACTGGCTAGGGAATGTTAAAATTATAATAAACTTGTTTCCATTAGTTCACATTTGTATTAAATATGTTTAGATTAGTTCATATTAGCATGTAGACTAATGTGAACTTCATTATGAGATGTATGAACTAGTGTAGACTAATGTGAATTTAGTTAGTGTGTTTACATGAAGTTTAGGCTAGATACATGTAGGAGTTCTACTATAAATACCCATGTATGCTAGCCATTTGGAACAAGTCAAGTTGAATGAAAAATATCATTTCTTCTCCATTCTTAAAGTGAGTTGTGAGTGTTTGAGTGTTTTGTTGTCTTGCTCTCCCAAATTATTTTTTTTTTCCAACATTTGGTATCAGAGCCGGTGTGGTTGAAGACAACAAACTTGGAGAAAAGATGACGAATTCTAACGGAACACCATTCCAAGTTCCTATGCTTACAAAAGAGAACTATGGAAATTGGTGTATTCGAATGAAGGCCTTGCTTGGTGCCTATGATGTTTGGGAACCAGTAGAGTCCGGTGTTGATGAAGCAGAAGATGTCGTTGCCTCAAAGAAGAAGGATCAAAAGGCACTCACTCTCATCCATCAAGGTTTGGATGACAAGATGTTCGAGAAGGTTGCAAATGCAACAACCTCCAAGGAAGCATGGGATATTCTTCAAACTTCTTTTAAAGGTTTGGACAAAGTGAAAAAAGTTCGCCTCCAAACCTTAAGAGGAGAGTTTGAATCATTGCATATGAAGGAAAATGAATATGTTGTGGATTATATTTCGAGAGTTTTGGCTATTGTCAATCAAATGAAAAGATATGGTGAAGAGTTGAAAGACGATAGGGTCGTGGCAAAAATACTACGATCCTTAATTTCAAAATTTGATTTTATTGTTGTTGCCATTGAAGAGTCCAAAGACTTGGACACCATGACCATAGACGAGCTTTCGAGTTCCTTGCAAGCACATGAAGAGAAGTTGAAGAAACCGAAAGAAGAATCGGTTGAACAAGCGTTGCAAGCAAAATTTTCTTTCAAAGAGAAAGATGAAAGGCGTGGCTCGCAACAAAGAGGCCGTGGAAATGGAAGAGGTCGTGGTAGAGGTGGAAGAGGAGGTAGTCAACCACCTTCAAGTAGAGAAAATAAAGGCCAAGACTTTAATTCAAGAAGAGGTCGTGGAAGAGGGAAAGGATGGAGGCAAAATCAAGGAAGGTATGACAAATCAAATATTGAATGTTATACTTGTCATAAATTTGGTCATTTTTCTTGGGAATGTAAAGATAACTTTGAAGAGAAAAATAATTTCGTGGAGAGCAAAAATGAAGATGAAGATGCCACCTTGCTTCTCGCATGCAAAGGAGAAGAAAGTGCCGAGAAGCACCGATGGTACCTTGATTCCGGTGCAAGTAGCCATATTTGTGGAAAGAAGGATTTATTTGTGGAACTTGAAGAGTTGAATCGTGGCACAATCACTTTTGGAGATTCTTCACGTGTTAAAATCAAAGGAAAAGGTACGATTTTAATTCGCTTGAAGGATGGAAGTCATCAATTAATTTCTAATGTTTTATATGTGCCGGAGATGAAAAGTAACATTTTGAGTTTGGGACAACTTTTGGAGGAAAATTATGACATTCATTTGAAAGATAAAAAGTTGTTTATGAGAGATGAAAAAGGGAGATTATTAGCTAAAGTTCCTATGGCTAATAATAAAATGTTCATTTTTAAATCTTCAAAATGATGCTCCAAGATGCTTACTTTCATGTGCCAAAGACTCCTCTTGGCTTTGGCATATGAGATTTGGTCACTTGAATTTTGATAGCTTAAGGTTGATGGATAAAGAAAACATGGTGAATGGATTGCCAAGTATTAATCATCCCAACCAATTTTGCGAAGGATGTATCTTTGGAAAGCAAGCTAGAAAAAGCTTTCCTAAAGAGTCTTTGACAAGAGCAAGATGCCCTTTGGAGTTAATTCACATGGATGTTTGCGGACCTATCAAGCCATCTTCGCTTGGTAAAAGTAATTATTTTTTACTTTTCATTGATGATTATTCTACAAAAACTTGGGTTTATTTTTTAAAGGCAAATTCAGAGGTGTTTGAAACCTTTAAAAAATTCAAGAGGATGGTGGAGAAACAAAGTGGCTATCAAATTAAGTCACTTCGGTCGGACAATGGTGGAGAATTCACCTCAAATGAATTCAAAGTTTTCTGTGAGAAAAATGGAGTTCGCCATTTTTTAACCGTGCCAAGATCACCACAACAAAATGGCGTTGTGGAAAGAAAGAACCGGACCATTCTTAACATGGTGAGGAGTATGTTGAAGAGCAAAAATATGCCAAAGGAATTTTGGGCTGAAGCTGTTGCTTGTGCGGTATACTTACTAAATCGTTGCCACACAAAACGTGTTCATGGAAAAACACCTCAAGAGGCATGGAGTGGTTTCAAGCCAAAAGTTTCTCACTTGCGAGTTTTCGGAAGCATTGCATATGCACATATACATGATGAAAAGAGGACCAAGCTCGATGACAAAAGTGAGAGTCCATTATTTGATGATGATGAAGAAGATGTGGAGCAACCTATCTCACCACTATCAACACCTCCGCCACAAAATCAAGAAGTGGAGGAATCAAGTTCAAGTTCAAGTGAAGCACCTCACAAGAGTAGAAATCTCCGTGACTTGTATGAAAACACGGAAGTGGTAAGAAATGATTTATATGATTTTACTCATTTTTGTTTATTGGTGGATAGTGAGCCTATAAGCTTTGAGGATGCATTCCAAAATTCCAAATGGAGAGATGCCATGGATGAAGAAATCAAGGCAATAAAAAAGAATGAAACATGGGAGTTGATCACACTTCCAAAAGGAAAAAGCACCATTGGAGTCAAATGGGTATACAAGCTAAAGAAAAATTCCAAGGGTGAAGTAGAAAAGTACAAAGCAAGATTAGTAGCTAAAGGATACAAGCAAAAAGCCGGTATTGACTATGAA
Source organism: Nicotiana attenuata (assembly GCF_001879085.1). Taxonomy (NCBI): domain Eukaryota; kingdom Viridiplantae; phylum Streptophyta; class Magnoliopsida; order Solanales; family Solanaceae; genus Nicotiana; species Nicotiana attenuata. The sequence continues at coordinate 114,715 of NW_017670382.1, read as the reverse complement.
GAGGTATTTGCACCGGTTGCTCGTTTGGAAACAATTCGCTTTGTCATTGCCTTGGCCGCCCAAAATCAATGGAAAATCCATCAAATGGATGTGAAGTCAGCTTTTTTGAATGGCGTATTGGAAGAAGAAGTCTACATTGATCACCTTTGGGCTATAAGGTTGAAGGACAAGAAAATAAAGTCTTGAAATTGAAAAAGGCTTTATATGGGTTGAAGCAAGCTCCGCGGGCTTGGAATAGTAGAATTGATAAATATTTTCAAGCAAATGGTTTTTCAAAATGTCCACATGAACATGCACTTTATGTAAAAATTGCTAAAAATGGAGACATTTTACTTGTTTGCTTGTATGTAGATGACTCGATTTTTTCAGGAAATAATCCTAAGATGTTTGAAGAATTCAAGGAAGCAATGGCTAGAGAATTTGAGATGACGGACATTGGATTAATGTCCTACTATCTTGGCATTCAAGTGCAACAAAGGAAGGATGGGATTTTTATTTCTCAAGGAGAATATGCAAAGGAAATTCTCAAGAAGTTCGAGATGGATAATTGCAATCCTGTGAGCACCCCCGTTGAATGTGGAGTTAAAATATCCAAGCATGGAGATGGAGAAAATGTAAATCCCACATTTTTCAAGAGTCTTGTTGGAAGCTTAAGGTACTTGACATGCACAAGGCCGGATATTCTTTATGGTGTTGGACTTGTGAGCCGCTTTATGGAAGCTCCTACTACCTCCCATTTAAAGGTAGCAAAAAGAATACTTCGGTACATCAAAGATACACTTGATTATGGAATTCTTTATTCATCTTCTAAGGATTCTAAGTTTGTGGGATATTGTGATAGTGATTGGGCTGGTGATATTGATGATCGTAAAAGTACTACTGGGTTTGTTTTCTTTCTTGGAAATTCTGCATTTACATGGAATTCTAAAAAACAACCAATTGTTACTTTGTCAACTTGTGAGGCGGAGTATGTTGCAGCTTGCTCATGTGTTTGTCATGCAATTTGGTTAAGAAGTTTGTTGGAGGAACTTCACCAACCACAAAAGGATGCCACAAAGATTTTTGTTGACAACAAGTCGGCTATCGAGTTAGCCAAAAATCCTGTATTTCATGAAAGGAGCAAGCATATAGATACAAGGTATCACTTTATTAGAGATTGTATATCTAATAAAGTTGTGGAGCTTGAGCATGTGAAGTCGCAAGATCAAATTGCGGATATTTTCACCAAGCCATTAAAGATTGAAGTTTTTCAAAAGCTAAGGATGGCGCTTGGAGTGATGAAACAAGTTTAAGGGGGGATGTTAAAATTATAATAAACTTGTTTCCATTAGTTCACATTTGTATTAAATATGTTTAGATTAGTTCATATTAGCATGTAGACTAATGTGAACTTCATTATGAGATGTATGAACTAGTGTAGACTAATGTGAATTTAGTTAGTGTGTTTACATGAAGTTTAGGCTAGATACATGTAGGAGTTCTACTATAAATACCCATGTATGCTAGCCATTTGGAACAAGTCAAGTTGAATGAAAAATATCATTTCTTCTCCATTCTTAAAGTGAGTTGTGAGTGTTTGAGTGTTTTGTTGTCTTGCTCTCCCAAATTATTTTTTTTTTCCAACAGGGAAAAGCCCCCCTTGGGGTCTATTGGCATGTTGCTCTGGGTGAACCTTATGAAGTTCATGGAATCCTATATCATATGTCCTTTACTGCATACTACTCTGATTGAGATGAACAATTTAATAACTTAAACGTCATATTAAAACATAATGTTCATAGCCTTGTAATTTAAAAGTCATGTGGTATGGAAGTTACCAGTTTAAAAAAAAAGTCATGTGGTATGAATTTTCTCCTGCAACTTCAACTCTATTTATTTCCCATGTACTGGACTTGACAACTTTCTTATATACTTCTATATGAATGCACGTTTGGTACTTGGAAATTCTTTTGTTAGCTATAACCTTACATGGAAGTTCTGGAACAGCTTGTGTGCTCTTAGTTCAACTTTTAATCCCTTAGAACTAGAAGCTGCAGAATCTGCAGGATTGAATATAAAAGAGCCATGCCTAATTGTTGAAACACTGCAATTGCTTGAGTAACAATTCTAGTTATTCTTGCTTAGTAACTATTAATTTGATCTAGACACGTCTTTGAAAATTTTGTCTGAAATCACCTGATATCATTTTCTGATGGAACTCGCTGAGGGACTTTTTTAGTCTCACTCGAAGGTGAGAAGACATCTTGGCTGGCTTGGGTATTTAAACTGTCTCTTGGTTTGCAGTCGAGATACTTTCATAGATGATGTCCTTTATATATATAATTTTTTTTTCTCTGGAAAACATTCTTTTTCTTGGGAAAGCTAACAATATTAATATATCGTCAGCACAAAGGTTGTGCAGAAACCATATTACTTTTCAAAAGAAACAAAATAATATCCTTGCTCTTCTTTCAAGGATTCTATGATATTTATGAGAGATTCAGCATCATTTAGAATATCTTCTTTACACCAAGCAAAAAATAAGGCAGAATAGCCTCATAAACACTTGTACTTGTTCGCGTTTGTCATCCCGGTCCTTGTACTCAACAAAGTTTCATCCAGACACTTATAGTTATTCAAAATCAATATTCTAAACCCCTCTTCCGCATGTGTTCTTCAAACGCCCTGATGTGGATGCCACATCAGTATCCACATCAGATTTTCTTTATTATTTAATTTATTTTTTAATATTATTTTAAAAAAAAATTTCTTTTCCATTCCACCTTCACGTTCCGCCACACTCACCATCTTTATTCTTTCACAATTCACCATACATTTATCACCACCTTTAAAATAGTCCATTGAGTAACATTACAATGTTATGATACAAACAATGAGAGAGAATTTATGTAACTCTTATTTTCCATCAGTAATCACTTTTTTCTGTTTCTTTTTCTTTTTCTTTTTCAACTTAACTCTTAAAAATCGTCGTACCAACGCCTGCAACTCCTCTCCGATCACCCTTCAGCTAAAACGCTTTTCCACATCCAATACTTCACTATAGCACCACTAATCAACTACAAAAAAGAATCGATCCGAAATGATCCTAAAAACCATCCGAAATTCCTTGCAAAACTCGTCTTCAGAAGCTTTGGGGGGGGGGGGGAGAAAATGGGGGATTTAGAAAAGAACTTTCTCCCCAATTTGGGAACATTGGGATCTGGGCCAAAAATGGGGGATTTAGAAAATAATTTTCTTCATAAATTATTACCAATTTGAAAAAAAAATTTAATCTGGGGCGACAAAGAACATTTGTGGCGGCTGTATTGTAGTTGGGTTTTGGGTTAAAATGGGGGAGAGGTAAGAAGAAGGGAGGAGGAGAGAGAAGAAGGGAGGAGGGGGAGATGCAAAAACGTAAAGAGAAAGCACTTTTCTTTGCATTTAACTTTTTGTCTTTTTCCTTTTTTTAAATCATTTTAATTATTTTTTGGTTTAAATAATTATACTTACGCTCCGTATATGCGTGAAATGCACGTATTTTGTCCAGCTCACCTGTTAAGTTGCCACATAGACCCGGTCAACGGTCAGAGGGGTTTAGAATATTGATTTTGAATAACTATAAGTGTCTGGATGAAACTTTGTTGAGTACAAGGACCGGGATGACAAACGTGAAAAAATACAAGTGTTTATGAGGCTATTCTGCCAAAAAATAAAGAAAGTCATCTTGGCTTTCTGTACAGAGTTGCGGGTTCCTTCAAAGCATGTTCTGTTTCTCTTCTTCCCCCCAGTCCACCATACACAAACAGGTATCATTTGCCACCATTTTTCCTATCTAGCAGTACCTCCAGTATTTTTACAGCATGCCAACAGCACTCGTATATTCTTTGACATAGCCTGCTCGATTCCTTTCACGTGGAGAATTAATTGCCAAATCTGGTCAGTAACTTTTTTGCGGAAGAGATGATTTATGCTCAGAATCTTTTCACACAAGAAACATTGAGAACACAGCTGCAACCCTCTTCTCATTAAATTTTCTCGAGTCAAGAATGCTTCCTTAGCTACTAGCCAAGAAAAACATACCACCTTGTAAGGTATCTTCGGTTTCCGTATTTCCAAGGCCATTTGAATCCCTGTTGCCCACTGTGATTGAGTGTTGTATATGCTGATTTTACTGTGTACACACCTTTACATCCTAATGTGATACCTTATAACCTACATGTGGAAAGAGTAGATCAAAATGCCCATTCCATCCACAAATGATTTTTAATATAATCCAATTAAAAGTGATATCCTCATTTTGTAATACTTTGCAAATGCTACAGGGTTACCAAAACCATTTTTATGCTGAAAATTTGAATCTATTTGTGTATATTTTTGCTTAAAGAACTATTTTGAGCATCAGTACAAATTTTCATGCTTAAGATCAGATTCTGATTGTTAGAGCTGAGTGCTGACTACAATTATTTCCTCTTGCATCTGTCATAATTGCAGGTACACTTTGTGCTGTTTTCAGATGAAATTTATGATGCATGGTTGAAGGCAGCGAATGAACTGTTGCAGAATTGATTAGTATGTTTCTGAGCATCTGGAAAATGAAGTTTGTGGTGATGGATATTGGAGATGCATATGACACCGTAGGCATGTAAAATTTATTGGATTCAAATTTAATAAATAATTTGGATTATATTTTAAATAAACTAGTCCAAATAAGTATTATGGGCTAATACAATTGAATTAAGGGAAATTACCAGCTATGTCCATTTATAAGTAGCTCATTACAAAAATTGGCCAATTGATAAAATATTACTAATATTAGCCAACTTAGCCAATTAGCTATTTGTAGCAAAAAAATATCAAATTTTTGCTTTGTTTTGAGTGAGTGTTATTAGAATAGATTGGGCACAACTTAAGGCGCTTGAATCTCAGTTTTGGGATGATTTGGTGAAGTTTTGAGGTGGTTTGAATTGAAAATTCGAAGTAAAAGCTGAACATGAAAAAAAATGATTATGTGTATCACATTGTGTATCATTTGTGTATCACATATGTATCATATTTGTATCAATTGTGTATCACGTGTATACCTGTGTGTGTGATACATGCGTGATACATGTTTGATACATGTGTCGCAGAAGACTTTTTTGAACTCGATTTAATTACGAATTTTGATACAAAACCAGTCCAAATCACCTCCAATCTTCCTCAAATTTTGTATATTGACTTATCTATATATTTTCAATGAATTTCAACTATACCCATTGAAAAAGTTTCTTTTTTGTTTAGATTTTTGGAATATTGTATAGATTTTTGTATTTTATCACCTTATTGCTAACCCGTCCATGAAATTTCCTTTCCGTCTTGTATCTAATGTTGTTAATCACGCTTAAAAATATGAAAGGTGATTTTTGCATGTGATTCTTTGAGAGAAAGAACCCTATTATTTGGTTTTTCAATTTTTGTTGGCTAGTTTTGGTAAGTCTATGACTAATGGCTAGAGGTTGGTAAGTTGAGATTTATTTGGGACATTTGTGTAAGTTTCCCTTGAATTAATTATTTAAGTCCAATAAATATGAGTGGGCTAGCCCATTTAGTTGGGCTACGAATGATGAGCATACTTCATTAGGCCCAATATGTCATCTTCCTAGAGGTCATATTTTGCGCCACGTGTCAAATGACGTGGCACGTCAAGTCAAACGGAAGGGCTAATTGGAACATGCCACGTATCAAAATGACAAGGCATGCCAAGTCACATTAAAAGGCCAACGCGCCACGTGTGCAAGTGACATGTTCTGGCCAATCAAATACGGCCTTGTCACACTTCAATTTGATTGGTCGGAAAGAGTTTGTTCTTATCATAACTTTTCCCTCCCACAACTGTAATAGGGGTCTTCATAATCCAGAAAAGACACAAGAAGTTATAACAAGAAGCAAGAAAGAGCTCGTGAATCAAACACTGCAAATTCCTCCACAATTTCAAGCTTCAAGCAATCAAGTTCAAGCTCAAGAACGAAGAACAAATCAAGTTCAGGCTCAAGAACGAAGAACAAATCAAGGTTCAAGGAGTGCGAGTTCAAATTAAAGTTCGTACTAGTTGAATTCAAGATTATCATTCGTGGCAACAAATATAGATTCAAGATCAAGCTCGAAAGCCCTTGAATTTATTTACTATTGGAAAGAAGAATAAGAGGATTTATAGAGTTGTAACATTCAAATATTTGAAATAAAATACTACGATTGTTGAGATATTTTTCGGTCTTGATTTTATTTTCTCGACGCAAATTTATTGTCTACAAATTCTGGCATGCCCAGTGGGATAATCTCTACCTCTCATCTCAACTTTTCAATCACCAAAGTTCAAGAACATTGAAATGGCTTCAAAGAGAATCAACTCCGGTTCAACTTCCACTAAGGCTGCTAACTCCAGGTTCTATGCTGATGTGGAAAACATCCTCGATGTTACCTTTGGAAGCTTCAGACCAGTTACGAGGAGCAAAACAAGCTCCTTAGGACAACAAGCACCCCAAGTGCCGTCTGCATCAACCCTTGCTTTCGGATCTTCATCCTCAAAAGGAGCAAGATCTTCCATAAACGCACCTTGAAGGAGGAAGTGATGTTGCTGAAAAGATCAAGAAAACTCTTGCTCTGCTTGACCTCTCCGGACCCAAGCACTCTGCTGTGAAGGAAGATGATGATGCTTCAAGTGATGAGTCCTCCCCACTTACACCACATAGCGTGAGCCAATCAAGGATCAATCTGTGTGAAAATCCATGCTACTCTCCATCGTCCACGACAATCATGCAAGCCATGGTGACAAATACTTCATCTGTGGAGGAGCAATTGGCAAACTTGACGGAAGCAATCGCTGGCTTGACCAAATGCATGCAAAATCAAGAGGCTAGAATTGACAAGCTAATAGACAGGATGGGAATCTTGATGGAAGAAGAATTCACCCATGCACCCGGCAAACTCCGAGAAGTTCAAGAGATTGATCCTCTCCACGACAAGTTGCATCCACTAAGGAAATTCCAGTCTCTTCGGAGGGATGATTCCAATCAATCAACTAAAGGAGTTCAATGAATGGACTATAAAAAACAAATATGAAGTCTCTTCCAAGTCCTCCTTCACCTACGCAAAGCCGTACACTTCAAGGATCGATATGTTGAAGATGTGTGCTGGCTATCAACCTCCAAAATTTCAACAGTTTGATGGCAAAGGCAATCCATAGCAACATGTGGTGCACTTCATTGAGACGTGCAACAATGCTGGGACTTATGGAGATTACCTCGTCAAACAGTTTGTCCGCTCATTAAAAGGAAATGCTTTTGATTGGTACACGGACTTCGAGGCTGGATCTGTTGATAGCTGGGATCAACTAGAGCAAGAATTACTTAATCGCTTTTATAGCACGAGACGTACTGTGAGTATGATAGAACTTACAGATACTCGTCAACGAAAGGGTGAACCAGTTATCGACTTTATCAATCGTTGGAGAAATGCAAGCCTCAACTGCAAAGATAGGCTTAGTGAAGCTTCGGGCATAGAGATGTGCATCCAAGGCATGCATAAGGGGCTACGCTACATCTTGCAAGGTATCAAGCCTGGCACATTTGAAGAACTTGCGAGTCGTGCCCATGACATGGAGTTGAGCATGGCCTCCGCTGGAAATGAAAGGTTGCCTATCTATGAGCCTCGAAAAGGGAACGACAAGCAAGAAGTCAGGAAATGGAGCAAGTTTGTACCCAAATCTGAAGACAAAGAAGCTATGAATGTCAACACATCACCTGTGAAATTCACAACGAAGGTGAGCAAGAAGCAGAGTATGAAATCCACTTCTTTTCAAGATAAGCCAAGTGGAAAGTTGACTCTAAAAGAAATGTAAGAGAAAGAGCACCCATTTCTCGATTCTGATGTGCCAGCTATTTTTGAAGAACTCCCCGAGTTAACTCTCATTGAGCTTCCGCAGATGAAGCGACCAAATGAAGCTGGGAAAACAAATGACCCAAATTACTGCAAATACCATCGACCTGTGAGCCACCCTCTGGAGAAGTGCTTTGTCTTCAAGGACAAAGTTATGGACTTGGCTCGCGAAAAGAAGATCGTGCTTGAAGATGAGAAAGCAAGCGCAAACCAAGTCTCTATCACCTTTGGCTCATTCAGTCCCGATGAATTATGTGGTTTTAAAGAAAGTAAAGATGAAGAATTACTGGAGAATGACAAAGCTGAAGTCAATCAACCTGATGATGATGAAGGTTGGACGTTAGTGACTCATCGTAGGCTCCACAGAAGGAGCCCACGAAAAGAATCGAACAACCAACAAGGAAAATGATGGTAAAAAGACCAAGGAGATGGAATCCGGTTAAGCACTTAAAGAAAGCAAAAGTGGAGGTGCACCACTCTCAAAAGCCACGAAATCCAGTGACCTTGGAGGAGTTTTTACCAAGTTGGTTTCGCACGAAGATTTCCCATGGGGGTGTCGATGCCTCTTGTTGCCATGCTGACAAAGGGGAGGAAAAGAGTGATGACCTACCGTTGGCACCATCTTCGGAAAAGCTCATCGAGTCCACGCCTCAAGAAGTTAATGCTTGTGAGAAAAAAGTCACGTTCACAAATGACGATCTTCTACTAGGTGACACTCTTCATAACTGCCCATTGTACCTGGTTGGCTATATGCGTGATGAAAGGGTAAATCGAATTTTGGTTGATGGAGGATCCTCAGTGAACATTTTGCCAATTCGCACTATGAAAGAGCTTGGAATTCCAATGAACGAACTCTCAGAAAGTCGTGTGATGATCCAAGGATTCAACCAAGGAGGGCAAAGAGCCAGAAGCGCGATCAGGCTGGAAATCACCATTGAAGATATGCAATCAAGTGCATGGCTGCATGTAATCGACGAGAAGACTTCATACAATGTCTTGCTTGGAAGACCTTGGATACATGAGAATAAAGTAGTTCCATCTATCTACCATCAATGTTTAAAATACTACGAGGGTGAAGTCGAGAAGAAGATAGTTGCTGATGATTAGCCATTCACCGAGGCAGAGTCACACTTCACCGATGCAAAGTTCTACTTGAAGAACCGCATTGTGAAGGAGATAAAAGCTTATGATGGCATGAAAAGCAAGAATGACGAGCCCATAACTGAAAGAGTTGAGCTGACTACTGGTAAAGCCAAAGCTGTTACTGATGAGGTACACGCCACCGCGAATAAATCTCATAGAGGGGATATTGCGTCTTATGGAAAGAAAGTAAGTCCCGCGCTCTAATATGTCCTAAAAGGAAGAAAGACGAGGGCGAATCATCTAATCTCCAAACTAACACGCTAAAGGAGTTAACTCTTCCGCTAAAACGAATTGAGGAAGTAAAGTTGTCCTCGAAGCCGCTTGTAGGGTTTATAGCCCAAAATGGTTTGCAGAATGTGGCACTCCCTACAAAGCGAACAGATGAAGGTTTTGACCCTAACGCTTACAAGCTATTTGCAAAAGCTGGATACAATCGTAATGGGCCGTCAAAGTTAGGGAAGATCCCATTAGAAGCTGCAACGAGGCAACCACGCGTTTGGGATACAAGCAACCGTCACCAGTACGCATCTCAATAAGAAGGGCGAGTAGCAATTATATCATTGTAAAAGATGAATCTGCCGCTTCTAACATGCTTTCTGTCTTTGATCGACTTGGAAAATCAACTGTGAGAACTTCTGTATTTGAGAGATTGGGTCCATTAAAGAAGGGGAATAAGTTCCAGAGAAATTATCGAAATACAAAAACACCCGCTTCACCCAAAATTCAGAAGATCCCTAAAGATTTCCAAAGTTTGGTTCCTTCTAGAATGAGGCGACAAACAAAAGTCATGGTTTCGTGTGATGAAGTACTGAAGGTGAAGCCATACACTGTGGTCTACACTAAAGAACGTGATGAAGACGAAGAAAGTATGAGTTCTTCGTATGATGTTACTACACAAGGCGAGCATGGTGTTTTATCTCTAATGGAGGATGACGAGAAATTGGACGATGTTTCACCATGTTATCACGTATCCTTCAATGATGGGGACCCTCAAGAAGATGAAGATGCAAAAGATGCTCCACCAGAACTTGAAGAAGGGGTGCAGGCAACGATTGATGCCTTAAAAGAAGTTAACCTTGGCATTGATGAAGAACCAAGACCCACCTACCTAGGTGCTTTACTAGAAGTTGATGAAGAAAGCACTTATATTGAGTTATCAAGGAGTTTAGGGATGTCTTTGCTTGGAGTTACAAAGAAATGTTTGGCTTGGACCCTAAAGTAGCAGTCCATCACCTTGCCGTCAAGAATGGTGCTCGTCCTGTTAAACAAGCCCAAAGGCGCTTTAGGCCGGACTTGGTTCCCTTGATTGAAACCGAAGTTAACAAACTCATCGAAGCTGGCTTTATTCGTGAAGTTAAATACCCAACATGGGTTTCAAGTATTGTCCCTGTAAGGAAGAAAAATAGCCAGATTCGAGTGTGCGTTCACTTAAGGGATCTCAACAATGTGTGTCCAAAAGATGAATTCCCACATCCTATTCCAGAGCTGATGATCGATGCTACTACTGGATACGAAGTAATGTCATTTATGGACGGTTCATCAGGCTATAACCAAATACGCATGGTGCCAAAAGATGAAGAGCTTACTGCATTCAGTGCCCCAAAGGTATTTATTGCTACAAGGTAATGCCTTTTGGCTTGAAGAACGCTGGTGCTACTTACCAAAGAGCTATGCAGAATATCTTTGGTGACCTTCTCCACAAGAATGTCGAATGCTATGTGCACGACTTGGTGGTAAAATCAAGAAAGAGGGGCGACCACTTGAAAGACTTGAGAATGGTGTTTGAGTTGCTCCGGAGGTACCAACTTAGGATGAAACCATTGAAATGCGCCTTTGGAGTTACTTCCGGAAAGTTCCTTTTTTTCATTGTCCGACATCGAGGGATCGAAATTGATCAAGACAAAGTGGACGCCTTTTTGAAATGCCCGAGCCCCGCAATATTCATGAATTGAAAAGTCTGCAAAGAAAGATAGCATACCTTAGAAGGTTCATCTCAAACCTAGCTGGGAGGTGCCAACCATTCGGTCGCCTTATGAAGAAAGGTGTCCCTTTCAAATGGGACCAAGCGTGTATCAATGCATTTGAGAGCATTAAATCCTACTTGATGAAGCCTCCAGTTTTGGCAGCCCCTATACTTGGAAAGCCGTTGATACTATACATTTCAGCACAAGAAAGGTCTGTTGGAGCGCTGTTGGCCCAAGAAAATATTGAAGGGAAAGAAAACTCCCTTTACTACTTGAGCAGGATGATGACACCAAATGAGATGAATTATTCGCCAATTGAAAAGTTATGTTTGGCGCTAGTCTTCTCAATCCAAAAGTTGAAGCATTACTTTCAAGCTCATGTCGTTCGTTTGGTTTCTAGAGTAAATCCCTTCAAGTTCGTGATGTCAAAACCTGCCTTAGTGATCGAATAGCAAGGTGGTACCTCCAGTTTCAACAATTTGAAATCGTTAACATCCCTCAAAAGGACATAAAAGGACAAGCACTAGCGGACTTCTTGGCAGATCACCCTATACCTGATGATTGGGAGCTAACTGACGAACTACCTGATGAGGACGCAATGGTCGTTGAAGTTCAACCTCCATGGAAGATGTACTTTGATGGTGCTGCGCGTCGTGGAGGAGATGGTGCTGGTGTAGTATTTGTCACTTCCCAAGGTGAAGTCTTGCCCTACTCCTTCACTTTAACACAACTCTGTTCCAACAATGTTGCTGAGTATCAAGCATTAATACTTGGGCTTGAAATGGCCGTTGATGTGAAGCAATTGCAATTGCAAGTCTTTGGTGATTCCTAGTTAGTGGTCAATAAGCTTTTAGGTAGATACGAGGTCAAGAAGCCTGAACTATGCCCATATCATGATTACGCTTAAAAATTAATAGGGTGGCTCGGTGATGTGACTATTCAGCATGTGCCAAAGAAAGAAAATAAGAAGGCTGATGCTTTAGCTGCCCTAGCTTCATCGTTAATCCTGCCTGATCAAGCACAAGTTACTATCTGCCAAAAATGGGTAGTACCGCCGTCAAATGAGGCTGAAGGTGAAAAAAATGAACTCAAGCATCTTGTCGCTGTTTCTGAAGTTGAGAAAGAAGAATGGCGACAACCTATTATCGACTACTTATGCTATGAGATACTTCTAGAAAATCCGCGGAGAAGGACTGAAATCCGTCGTCGTGCACCTCGCTTCCTTTACTACAAAGATACCTTATACAGAAGATCATTCGAGGGAGTACTCTTGCGATGCTTAGGGGAAGATGAAGCACTCCAAGCTTTGCAAGAAGCGCATTCTGGGGTATGTGGGTCACACCAGTCTTGACCAAAGCTCCACTTCCTTATAAAAAGGATGTGATATTATTGGCCAACGATGGTAAGAGATCGTTTGGACTACGCTCGAATGCGAGGCTTATCAATTCCATGCGAATTTTATTTATCAACCTCTTGAAGTGTTGCACCCGACTGTTGCATCCTAGCCATTTGACGCTTGGGGATTTGATGTTGTTGGACCACTGCCAAAGTCCTCTGGTGGGCACCTATACATCTTGGCTGTAACTGACTACTTCTCAAAATGGGCTGAAGTTGTTGCTCCTAAGGAAGTAAAGAAGGAAAATGTTGCAAGTTTCATCCGAGTAAACATTATTTATCGCTTTGGCATTCCTCGTTACATAATAACGGATAATGGAAAGCCATTCGATAATAGGTTGATGAATATTGTGATCTCTTTGGCTTCAAGCAACGTAACTCTTCGATGTACAATGCTGCCGTTAATGGTCTAGCTGAGGCATTCAACAAAACTCTATGCAACTTGTTAAAGAAAGTCATCTCCAAATCCAAACGAGATTGGAATGACCATGGAAGAAGCTCTATGGTCATATAGGACAGCTCACCGCACGCCAACACAAGTGACCCCTTATGCACTCGTTTATGGAGTTGAAGCCGTCTTGCCACTCGAGCGTCAAATACCTTCATTACAATTAGCTATTCAAGAAGGCATCACTGATGAAGAAAATGCTCGACTTCGATTAGCAGAGTTGGAGGCTCTTAATGAGAAAAGGTTGGAAGCTCAACCGAGTCTTGAATGTTATCAAGCTCGATTGTCTCGCGCCTTCAATAAAAGAGTTCCCCCAAGATCCTTTCAAGTAGGAGATCAAGTCCTTGCCATAAGAAGACCCATTATTACTTCTCATAAACATGTAGGGAAGTTCACTTCAAAATGGGATGGGCCATATGTCGTGCAAGAAGCTTATTCAAGTGAGGATTACAAGCTGTTTGATGCAGATGGCATGAGAATCGGCCCTATCAATGGCAAGTTTTTGAAGAAGTATTATACTTGAAGTTATAACGCTCCTCGACGTACGAGCCTAAACTGCAAGTCATGACGCTCCTTGACGCATGAGCCTAAACTGCATGTTCCTACACTCTTGGCCCGCATGAGTCTGAACTATGTACGGCCCACCAAAGAAAAAAAAAAGTCTGTTAGGTTGAAAACCTCGAAAGAGGCGGCCTAGGTAAAAGTTAGGACATTAAAAAACAAAAAAAAATATCCATTCTGAACTATGGTATGACTTGATCCTCTTCACCGAGGTACGTAGGCAGCTTAAAGTTTCATTCTGAGTTCAGTCGCATAAGTTCAAAAGATACATGATCCCCCATCGTTGTTCGAATGAAGTACGATGAAATGTAATCCATTCAATCAGCACATGAAAATCAAGCTGAGATACAATTCTTCTGTTAAACTTTGGATCCCATTTGATTTAAAGGGGGCAAGCCGCTAGGGTAAATTGGTGTCTTCAATAAAATGATTAATATCTTTTAGGAGGCTGCCAAGCATTTGCATTGAAGTCCGGGGATTCGCTATGCCTTCATGTTCGTTAAACCTTCAAGTTTTTGGTGTACCTTCACGACGTTTCAAATTCAGTGAGACTTGAACCCAAGATATTTGGCGAGAATGAAGCTCTTGAATTTCAATTTCTGACAATTAAAAAGGTCTTACAATCTCGAGGCTTCCACACCAAGATACAAAAATTTTGGTGAAGTCGCGCTAATTTGGAACTGTCGGCATATCAGAAACCGAAGTGGACTTCGAACTATCATCTGAAACTATCCTTAAGGCATTAAATTTTACACGTTGGATATGTTTTAGATTTTTAAGTTTAGTTTCCAAGAAATCAAGTGGTTCGTGAATTCGATGTCCCTACTTCAAGATACAAAACTTTTGGCGAAGCCGCGCGAATCTGAAATCGTCAGTGTGTCAGAATTTAGTATTGACTTCGAAATATTATCTGAAACTATCTTTAAGGAATTAAATCTTGAATTTTGGATATGTTATATATTTGGAAGTTAAGTTTCCAATAGATTAAACGGTTCGTGATTTCGACGGTCCTACTTCAAGATACAAAATTTTTGGCGAAGTCGCGCAAATCTGAAATTATCGGCGTGTCAGAATTTAGTATTTACTTCAAAATATTATATGAATGTATCCTTAAGGCATTAAATCTTGCATTTTGGATATGTTATATATTTGGAAGTTAAGTTTCCAGTAGATCAAACGGTTTGTGATTTCAACGTTCCTACAACAAGATACAAAAGTTTTGGTGAAGTCGTGCAAATATGAAACCGTCGCCGCGTCAGAATTTAATATTGATTTCGGACTACTATCTGAAACTATCCTTAAGGAATTAAATTTTGAATTTTGTATATGCTATAGATTTGCAAGTTAAGTTTTCAAAAAATCAAACGGTTCGTGGTTTTGACTTTTCTACACCAAGATATGATTTATTTTTGTGAGACTGCAAAATCTGAAGTTTTCAACGTGGTGGAATCTAAAGTTGGTTTCAAAAATATTATCTGGGGTGATTCTGAAGGTGTTTGATTCTAAATTTTGGATATATTTTAGATATTGAAGTCTAATTTTCGAGAAATCAAGCGGTTCATTATTTGAACTCTCCTACGACAAAATAAGAACATTTTGTTACAAGCGCGTAAAGCTGAAAATTATGTGACTACGACAAAAGTCGGACAATGTAAAGCAAAAGAGAAGCTGAAATATTTAAGCCCTCGAAGTCTCCAAGTTGAAATCTTCAAGTCCGTCGGTCTACAAGTTGAAATATTTAAGCCCTCCAAGTCCGTCGGTCTTCAAGTTTCAGTCTTCAAATTCGTCGGTCTTAAAGTCGAAATATTTAAACCTCCAAGTCTTCAAGTTGAAGTCTTCAAGTTGAGGTCCTCAAACTCGTCGGTCTTCAAGTGGAAGTATTTGAGCCCTCAAATTTTTCAGGTTGAAACGTCAAAGTCCGCCGAATCTTCAAGTTTGTTGGTCTTCAAGTTGAAATGTGCAAAGTCCGCCAAATCTTCAAAGTTTTTCAAGTGTTCAAGTCGACGTCATCAAGTCCATGAAGTCTTCGCGTTGAAGCTTTATAACTTTCCAATCTTAAGGTGGACATATAAGTCCCTTTGCACCTTAAGTTGGCCTCTTCGTGGGTTTGTCCTTAAAAGAAAACTATAACTTTCCAATCTTAAGGTGGACATATAAGTCCCTTTGCACCTTAAGTTGGCCTCTTCGTGGGTTTGTCCTTAAAAGGAACTATAACTTTCCAATCTTAAGGTGGACATATGAGTCCCTTTGCACCTTAAGTTGGCATCTCCGATAGTCGGGTCATTTTGAGAGTAATCTCTCCGGTAGTCGAGCCACATTGAGAGTAATCTCTCCAGTAGTCGGGCCACATTGAGAGTAATCTCTCCGGTAGATTGAGCCTATTGAGAGTAATCTCTCCGGTAGTCGGGTCATTTTGAGAGTAATCTCTTCGGTAGTCGGGCCACTTGAGAGTAATCTCTTCGGTAGTCGGGCCATATTGAGAGTAATCTCTCTGATAATCGGATCATTTTGAGAGTAATCTCTTCGGTAGTCGAGCCACATTGAGAGTAATCTCTCCGGTAGTCGGGCCACATTGAGAGTAATCTCTCCAGTAGTCGAGCCACATTGAGAGTAGTCTCTCCGATAATTGGACCAGGAGAGTAATCTCTTCGATATTCGGGCAAGGATGAGTAGCCATCCCTTTACACCCTTTTTCATGCGTGGATCATCTCGTTAAGCAAGAACATATCCTTCTTGTTTTACCTACAAAAAAAATTACAAAGAAAGAAAATCACAAGAAGAAAAAAAAAATACCTTCGTGTTAATGCTTCCGAGTCTACAAAATTAAACTCAAATGGCTTGCAAAATACTGTGAATTGATACTCAACAAATACGAGCACGCAGGTTTGCATGGATGGGAAAAGAGAACATTGAGAAGCCTGTTTCTCGACGTGGGAACAGAGTACTAGGCGACAGATATTCCTTCCCTACATATACAAGGAATGGCACTAGCAATTCAATTTGAAGTCAATTATACTTCCTGAAGCATTTCAATTTCGGAATCCTACAAATAACGGCTCATAGATGCACGAAAATAGTGTCCCGTATTATCCGCATGCCATGTCCGGGAGTCCAAGGATTTGCATAAAGAAAACGAATATATTCCATGTTAAAAGAACGTGACTGGAAGCAAAACAAGTTGACAAAGTAATATGATCACTGATTGTCCATGTCATGACAAACACTAAAAATCATGATTCAAAAATAAGGATATTGTTATAAAATAAAGATTTTAAAGTAAATAAATTGTAGACAAGTAGAGAGAGAAAAATATTTTATTCAATTTCAAACTGATGTACATAATGAACTGAAATCTCCTCTATTTAGAGAAGAAAGGAAGCTGCTGTGTAAGCTGCTTGTAAGCTGCTACTACAAGCTGTTGTGTAAGCTGCTACTGTCTCAGATATAGATAATCTTCTATTGAGGGTAATATTTATCCATAATGGAGTACCGAAATGATAAGCTTCTTCAGGAGGCTTATTTTCAATAGAGTACTAAATAGACAAACATATTTACGGCGGAGTCACATATGGATAAGCTTCTTCAGAAAGCTTATTTACAACGGAGTACTAAATGAACATTCATAATATAATATATGTTTATAACACTCCCCCTCGGATGTTCATTGTGCCTCATTAAAAACCTATAAGGAAAACCCGTGGGAAAAAAAACCTTAATAAGGAAAAAATAGTGCATCGCGTATTTTACTCCCCCTGATGAAAATCTTGTTTCAAATATTCGAGTCTCCGCATTCCAATCTTGTATACCATCTTCTCAAAAGTTGAATTTGTAGAAAATATTATCCACCACTATTTCAGATCGATTTAAATTAATCTCATCAAACCAAGACGCTGCTGCAAGTCATTTCATTGAGTTGCTTGCAACCTACCTGCATCAGTTGCTTGTAGAAAAATTCAATGGAGTATTAAATGGATAGTCTTCTTCAGGAAGATCATCTACAGTGGAGTAATAAATGGACATCCACAGTAATATTTTCATAACACTCCCCCTTGGATGTCCATTATTATGTGCCTCGTTAAAACATTACTAACAAAAACCCCGTGGAAAAACATTCTAGTCAAGGAAAAACTGTACACTATACATTGCAAGCTACCTCATTAAAAACCTTACCAGGAAAAACTCAGTGAAAAAAAACCTGAGCAAGGGAAAAAGAGTACAAAGTATACTTTATTCCCCCTGATAAAGACTTGGGTATTTCAGGTTCAAGGAGTTCATCATCCTCTTCTGAAGGTAAGAACAAGTCCTTATTCACTTCAAGTGAACGAACAACCATTGGTGTACTCAATGGGTGCGTTTTGTCCATGTAAAACCGTTTTAAGACCCTTTCTGTATAAACAGATTGATGGATAAAGATCATGTCTGCTAAATGTTCAATTTTCAAACCAAGACAAAGTTTTGTCTTTCCAAGATCTTTCATCTCAAATTTTTTCTTAAGATATTCAATTGCCTTGTGGAGCTCTTCTGGAGTTCCAACAAGATTTATGTCATCAACATAAACAACAAGTATATTAAATTCTGAATACATGGACAAATGACATCATTTATGTAACCTTCTTTCAGCAAATGTTCACTGAGGCGATTATACTACATGCACCCAGATTGCTTTAAACAGTACAAAGATCTTTGTAATTTAATTGAATACATTTCCCAAGATTTTGAATTTGCTTCAAGCATTTAAATCCTTCAGGGATATTCATATAGAATTAATCAAATGAGTCATATATGTTATGAATTACATTTAAATGGCATGACATCTTCAGGTGTTTGGACTACAGGTCTGATCCTCACAATCTTTTACAATATTATGCACTATATTGTATCAAATATATCGTCAACGATCATTTTGTATCAGTTCCTAAGCGACATAACTTGTTGAGATCTCATCACTTTCTTTATTTTTAGGTACCTGAACTTCTTCTGGAGTTTCGTGAAATGTTATGTCGTGGGCTCTTCTAGAGCTCATTTCATCCTCATTATGATCATTTTGATCATTAGCTCCTTATCATTTTCCAAGGATTGTTACCTTTGGAACTGATTGTTCTACCATGCTTCATGCGTATAGTAAACTATATCCTTCAGGGACTTTAATTTTAATAGGAGCATTTGCAGCTGAAATATGATATTAAATTTTGGATCAGCAAATGCTTCTGGCATTTGACTTGAATTATCTTCTAAGTGAGGATCATATTAATGATAATTCGATTCATATAGCATATTTTTCAGCAGTTTATTCCATCCCCCAAATGCTAGAAAAACTAACATACATCCTCAATCTTCTTTGGAAAATATATCTTTGTGCATTGTGGTAGAGAAATTAATCATATACCATACATTAAAAGATAGTAAAAATATTTGGTTTCTGATCCTAAACCAATTGTGAGGGGAGGGACTTATCATATATTGTTGGTCTGATGCATACAAGTGTTGTTATATGCAATTTAGAAAATCTTAGACCGACACATAAAGCTTTGTTCTCATAAGCAATGGCTTAGCCATAGGTATTCAATGCTAAACCAGCTTGGATATAAACCAACATTATCAAGATGAACTGTCTTGATTTCATAATCTGAAAGTTATGCTCTTAATTGAGAAAAACAATTTCAAATGTCAAACTGCAGGTTGACAATGAACACACATGTAACCATCTTATATATGCATCTATAAGTGATTCACATGATAGGTGAATGGGCCCTTATTCACCTTTTATATATTCCAGAATTCAGGGGTCTTAGTCCCAACTTTAGCCGGTATAACCAATTTATTATGAGAACAAGCACCACAACAGAATTCTTGAAGAATCTTCTGGTTCTTCAGTATATGTTTATCAGAATTCTCAAATAGCTCATTTAAAAATGGCAAATGAAAACTTCAAGTTTATCATGGCATGTGCTATCTCTTAGTAAACTTCTAGTTTACTATGATGCATGATGTAGTACAAATTAAAGAATAAGGAGGGTAACTTCTCATATACATATTATTTAAGGGTGTCTAACGGGTGGGCAGGGCCTGGCTGGGTAGGGAAAAGTTGAAACCGTCCGCGTTTCGAATCGGGCCGGTTGCGGGTTAGGGTTACCGGGCTTAAAATCGAGCCGGGCCAGGCCAGTTAACCGGTTCTATAGGGATTTTGGTTGACCGGATTGACCGGTTCGGTTAACCGGATGAATTAAAGTGAACGGACCAACCCCCTAACCCCAGTAACCCAGCCCACCCGCCCCCTAAGTACCGGGCCAGGCCGGTCCGGGTTTCAACCTATCTGGGTCGGGCCGGTCCCGGATCAACCCGGCCCGTTTGACACCACTAATATTATTTTACCCCCTATGATTGTGGAAACTTGAAGATTTTCAATCTTCCAATCATTTGTAGTCTCAATAAGATAGTAGTTGTATTAGTAAACTTCGGGTTTACTACAACATATATTTTGACCACAATCATATAATATGAATGACAAATTTTCATATAAGCTCTTCGGGAGCCTTCAATTTATTTTCCACAATCAAATATTATTCAGACACTACTTGTATCATGTGTCTTCTAGACAAACAGTTAGCTCTTAGGAGCTTTTGATAAATTTTGTACTACCAAATAGTGCTCAGACACTTCTGGTGTCATGAGAGAAAATCATAATTAAATTAACAATATAAAGACAATTCTAAATTTATAAATGTAAGAAATTAAGAATTTCAGTATTTTTCCCATCAACTTTGTGACAAATATCTCCTTCAAGGAGAAACGCCATTAACATCTGAATATTTTATATGAAAGCGGTAACCACATAGTCATTCATCCTTTAGGGAAAGATACATGAGTTGTTATTTCCTTCGGGGAACTCAATAACTAACCAAACATATTAATGTGGTTGTAGTAGAAAGCATTCTACAAGAATACTTTTGCCTTGGAATGATATTTAATAAAAAAAATCAAGATATTTTACGTACAATAGGTACGTGCGACAATGATCTTTATGCAACAAAATCAAGATTTATATCTTTTGTTATTCTACCTCTTTAGGAGATGAGTTGTGGTATTTCTTCATTCACTCCAGGGAATGAAAATATGCTTCAAAAATAACTTTGAATAGCTTATTATTTTGTTTAAGCACAGAAAGACACAGTTTCATAATATTTTCCTGCTTTAAGAGAAAATTTCAATTGTGTTACTTCTTCAGGAGCAAATTTAAAATACGAAATATTGAGTATATATTCCCTCAATAATATTACCTCTTCTTGGAGGTGAATTGTAATATATTCACATCAAAAGCGCGTTCATATTTATGAGCTTTAGTAATATTGTCACATTCACTTCAGGAATGGATTAATATTTATCAAAAGTTCTCATCGTTCAGGGAACGGAACATAATTATTTGAACGTGCATTAATCATACCAAAATGTTTGACGGCTTAGAACCTCTTTTAAGATATTGCTACTTCAGGAGCAAATCGAGGCATGCAAGTAATATAGAGAAATTTTCTCCAACTTATCTTCAATTGTAACCATAGAAAGCCTAATTTATCACTTCTGGTGGTTATAGGCATATACAACTTCTGGTGGTTAACAAAATTTAGTTACAATGAGATATACGAAACATAACCACTTTTGTGGTTATATATTTCTTGCAAACTCTGCTGGAGTTTAAGTGGATCTAACAATGTTATCCACTTTATAATCCTTTATTAAGATAATTAGCATGAAGAAAATAAATACCAAAATAGGTACTGTATACGTAGCATATAACCAAGCAAGCGATGATAAAGATATTAGACCAAATATAAGCAAAAGACTCAATTTACTTTACACAAATTTGGCCACTCCAGATGTAAGTGATATCCACATCTCTACCGCCAAGAAGAAAAGCTCACCACCTCAAGGATATAATCTGCCTTATGATGCTCGGAATGAACAAGATCTAACCACGGATATAAGAGCATCGCCTTACATCGGAGATGAACACTGAAATATAAATTAAATTTGAAGTAAGTGCTCAAAATGGCAGAGCCTCGTGCTGATAACGTGTTATAAAATAAAGACTTTAAAGTAAATAAACCGAAGACAAATATATATATATATATATATATATATATATATATATATATATATATATATATATAGAGAGAGAGAGAGAGAGAGAGAGAGAGAGAGAGAGATATTATTCAACTTCAAACTGATGTACATAATGAACTGAAATCTCCTCTATTTAGAGAAGAAAGGAAGCTGTTGTGTAAGCTACTACTGCAGGTTGCTGTGTAAGCTGCTTGTAAGTTGCTTGTAAGCTGCTACTGTCCCAGATATAGATAATCTTCTATTGGGGGTAATATTTATCCATAACGGAGTACTGAAAATGATAAGCTTTTTCAGGAGGCTTATTTTCAATAGAGTACTAAATAGACAAACATGTTTACGGTGGATTCACATATGGATAAGCTTCTTCAGGAAGCTTATTTACAATGGAGTACTAAATGAACATCCATAATATAATATATGTTTATAACAGATATAAACTTTTTACAAGAGAAAAATAGAAAAGTTTTATAGTTTGCTCGAGTAATCCAGTGTAATTATCATACTTCAAACCCAGTCTTCAAAAGTTTAGACACCCGACAAGTCTTGAAGTAGGGGGCATTTGTAGGCATGTAAAATTTATTGGATTGAGATTTAATAAATAATTTGGATTATATTTTAGTCCAAATAAGTATTATGGGCTAATACAATTGAATTAATTCTTTAAGTCCAATAAATATGACTGGGCTAGCCCATTTAGTTGGGCTACGAACGATGAGCCCACTTCATTAGGCCCAATATGTCATCTTCCTAGAGACCCAATTTTGCACCATGTGTCAAATGATGTGGCACGCCAAGTCAAACGGAAGGACCAATAGGAACATGCCACGTGTCAAAATGACAAGGCATGCCAAGTCACATTAAAAGGCCAATAAAACCGCGCCACGTGTGCAAGTGACATGTTCTGACCAATCAAATACGGCCTTGTCACACTTCAATTTGATTGGTCGGAAATAGTTTGTTCTTATCATAACTCTTCCCTCCCACAACTATAAATAGGGGTCTTCATAACCCAGAAAAGACACCAGAAGTTATAACAAGAAGCAAGAAAGAGCTCGTGGATCAAACACTGCAAATTCCTCCACAAGTTTCAAGCTTCAAGCAATCAAGTTCAAGTTCAAGCTCAAGAACGACGAACAAATCAAGTTCAAACTCAAGAACGAAGAACAAATCAAGGTTCAAGGAGTGCGAGTTCAAATCAAAGTTCGTACTAGTTGAATTCAAGATCATCGTTCGTGGAAACATATATAGATTCAAGATCAAGCTCGAAAGCCCTTGAATTTATTTACTATTGGAAAGAAGAATAAGAGGGCTCATAGAGATTGTAACACTCAAATATTTGAAATAAAATACTACGATTGTTGCGATATTTTTCGGTCTTGATTTTATTTTTTCGACACAAATTTATTGTCTACAGACAAACTTAGATATTGAAATCAATGAAATGTCAAAAAGAAGAGTCGGCTGAATATGAATTACTCCTTGTAGTTGGTATTTTACTACCGATCCTTGTGAATCAGAATAACGCCGTTATGGGTTTTAGCTCTTAGCTGAGGCTGATATTAGCTAGCAAGCTTTCTATGCACCTATTTGCTGGACTCTATGAGGAGAATGAGAATTGAAATATAGTCAGTGTTGCAAGACTTCAATTACGTAATTTAAGGGATATTTCTGAAGTATAGAGTTTTGATGACCCTTAAGAAACTCTACAATTTCTTTAGGTGTTTGTACAAATTTTTTACTATAATTGGTTTTTCTATCTCACGAAGGAAAGGACAACATATTTACCATAATTGGATTTTTCTTTTCCTAGAAGGAAAAAATAATTCTTCCATATTTGTCTAGTCCTTTTTCTTGTAGGAAAAGGTTTGGAGTTCTATAAATTGAAGATCCGCCATTCTCATTCAGTAGCATCCACAATGTAGCCACATGGGGTTTGAGAGTCGTGTTTAGGGGGAGAACTTTACGGGACAAGTGTTAGTGTGTCACTTGTGTTTGCCTCTTCGTGAGGTTGTTCTCTCGATATTTTGTACTCTCCTTTATTATAGTGGATTGCTCATCCCCGCCATGGACGTAGGTGAGTTGACCGAAACACGTTAAATGTTTGCGTCTCTTTTGGTACATTTCTCTTTTGTTGTCGGACTAATTGTCGTTCAAGGTTTGCTTTGCTAGATTCTGCATGACACCTGATTTTTTCGGTCCTAACAAGTGGTCTCAGAGCGAGGTTCAAAACAGGTTCATCTTGGCGGGTTCAGTTCTAGCCGCAACATATTTGACGATAATCGTGATTTTTGTCTGAGAAATTTGACCGGTGTGCTACGCACGTTGAGACAAACTATGTGGCGGAGATTTGGAGATGCGACTTGTTGAAGGCTATCTGAAGAAGATGGATCACGTTTATTTTGTCAGAATATCCAGGCCAAGGGGGAGAATTGTTAGGTATTTGTCTAGATTTTCTTACCATAATTGGTTTTCCTATCTCACAAAGGAAAGGACAACATATTTAACATAATTGGGGTTTTCTTTTCCTAGAAGGAAAATATAAATTCTTTCATATTTGGCTAGTCCCTTTTCTTGAAAAGGTTTGGAGTTCTATAAATTGAAGATCCGTTATTCTCATTCAGTAGCATCCACAATGTAGCCACATGGGGTTTGAGAGTCATGTTTAGGGGTAAAACTTTACGGGACAAGTGTTAGTGTGTCACTTGTGTTTGCCTCTTCGTGAGGTTGTTCTCTCGATATTTTGTACTCTCCTTTATCATAGTGGATTGCTCATCTCCGCCGTGGACGTAGGTCAGTTGACCGAACCACGTTAAATGTTTGTGTCTCTTTTGGTATATTTCTTTTTTGTTGTCGGACTTATCGTCGTTCAAGGTTTGCTTTGCTAGATTCCGCATGACACCTGATTTTTTCGGTCCTAATACTTTTCTTCTCTCTTCTCTCTTGATGAAAGCTCTCTCAAAAACCACTCTTATGTGCTAAAATCTTTCAAAGACTTGTATCAATGAACATAGAACAATTCTTCAAGGTTGTCCTATTTATAGATCATGAGTGGTTTTTGAGAGAGCTTTCATCAAGAGAGAAGAGAGAAGAAAAGTATTTGTTTTGTTGCAAATTTTTATTCCGACCAGCCAACTTCAAATCACGTTTTCTGATTCGTTAACCGTTGGATCGGGCTAAAATTTTGGTTGAGTGTTCGTAACATCTTGGTCTTTGATTTGAACGATGGAGATCGGATTTGGAGGCTTGTATCATCTGATGTCGAGCCTCTAACAACTTCATTTTTGTGGATTCTCCTCTTTCTTCAATTGATTAGTTGTTGTTCTTGTTGCTATTGTTGCTTTGTGTTTGGCACTTGTTGTGTAGCCAATTTGGAGAACTTTTGTAACCCTCTTATTGTTATAGGGGAGTTTTTTTAGATCTTTGTGATCCCGTGGTTTTTACCTTCGATTTGAAGGGTTTTCCACGTTAAAATTTGGTGTTCTTTATTTTCAGGTTTGCCTCTTCCTCGACATAACATGTTGTTGGAACAATCAATATGTTCTGGGCGTTTGAATTTTCAGTACACTTTCTTTAATCTTCTAGGAGTGGTTTATAGCCTGTGTAGCCGTATTTTTTGGCCAAAAGTATTTTTTTTCCTAAAGTTAAGGTTTGGTCAAACCTTTAAAAAGAAAAAAAGAAGTGATTTTGAGTAGAAACAGAAGCAATTTTGAGATGTAGAAAAAAGTAGGTTCTTTTTTAAAAGTACTGCTTAGCTCTTCTTGATAAGATATTAATTGCTGGTAATGCACTTTTTAAATTGATTAGTCAAATACAATTTCTTTTTCTAAAAGTGCCTTTTCTAAAAGCACTTTATAAGATAGATTCCCCGAAATATTAGGTATGGATTATAGTGTATAAAGAAATTTTCACGCTATCAATTCAATTGAAAAATATTTACTTTATAAAAAATGAGATTTGTAATTTTACAATTAAGGAAGGTTATTTGCTATTACAGATAAAAGTTACGTTATAGTATAAAAGGTTTTACTGTTTAACCAAAAATTAGATATTAGGTCAAAGCTTGAATTTAGAAGAACTCGGGTTACTGATAATCGGAAAAATATATAAGAAAGAGATTTTGAATAATATAATCAAAAAGCAAATAAATCAAAGTATATTCCAGTAGTGTTTTTTCCGTGTCCCTACAGTTGTTTGTGACTTTCCCTTTTATAGCTGCTTTGGGAATACAGACTTTCCCTTTGTCATAATAAGACAATTATGGGTAATTAATGACCTTAAATGTTACGTTATGCAATCATATACATTAAATACATATTCTCTAACGTTTCTAGTATTTAATACTCATTAAATGATGTATCTGGCCTCTTTTTTGCTGTCAGATTCATTTCTTTGTCTTTTCTCGATCTTTGACCTTTGAATGTCTTGAATAGGTACGAGCGTTGAATTATTTGTATGATTGCTTGTGCCTTCTTCATTTATCTTGCTCGTATCTGTTGTTGCTCGTGTCTGTTAACCAACCTTAATTCTTTGACTGTTTGACCAGTCTACGTGTCATGACACGTCACCATATATATATATAAATACAATTTTTCCCAATACAGATAGTCCCCCCACTTTCCATTTATTCGTCAGTTTGAATATTTGGGAAGTGGAATTCATTAAAGGAGAATTTTTGTCACCATTAATATTCTGACAGAGTTGACGCTTTAATTATCACTTCCATTTAATGCTTTAGACATGTGTTATTTTCTTATTGGTTCCACAGTTTACAAATCAGGCTGTCTTTTCGGCTCCACTGTTCATGAAGTATCAATTACCATTATTGTGATCCTTCCATTACTGCGTTTTTACTTTTGACGGTCGCCCATGAGTATAAATTTAATTTTTCCTTTCACCTTTTACCACATAAAACTTTTTCCTTGAACACTTGAATTGTGCGAATCTCTGTTTACTTCTTTTTCTTCTTCATCATGTCTTCTTCGAACCCTAACCCTAAGAGAGTTCATATTTTAGACAATTTTCCCAATGCCCCTGTTAGACATAGAAGAGGTGGGAGACTTCGTAGCTTAGGATCCTCTCGTGTTGGTGGTTCTGCCATGCCTTCTCCTAGCCGCCTCTGAACCATTACAGGAACCCTTGGTAGAAGAAATAGTCCCTAACGATTTATCTTTTCAGCATGATAGACAATCACTTCAGACCCAAATTTCTGGTTTGGATCGTGTTGATGCTTACCCCACTATGATTACAGAGATTTTAGCTCCCATAGTTCGCACAGATTGTCACTGGAGTAACGATTTTCCCATTGTAATCCCCAATCTTCAGAGGATTACTTCATATATGACTGGATTCTCTTTCGTCTATACATACCCTTTTACTCTTGGGTTTAAACCAGCTATCGACCCAGTAATTCTCGATTTCTGTCGTTTCTTCAAAGTTTGTTTAGCACAGGTTGGCCCGCTTGTATGGAGGGCTGTTGCTTGTTTAAGGCATCTGGCCAATTTGGCAAACGTTGATTTCACTTTCTCCCACCTAATTCATCTATACTCCCTTAGACTTTTTCGTAATGGCGTCTTTACCTTAGTGGCTAGGAGTAAGAGGGTTTTGGTGAGCCCAAAAGATGATAAGGATCGTGGCTGGTATTCCCGATTTATTGCTGCTCCCACATTTGGTTTAGTGGGTGAACAAAACGTTCCCTTCCCTGAGAAGTGAAATTTTGCACGTAAGTCTCTCATCTCTCCCGTACCTCTTTCTTTCGAATTTACAAATTTCTCTAACTTTGTTTCTTTTTTTTTAGCAACCATGGGAGTTGTGGAGAACATTTCCAATTTTCGTGGTTGGGTAGATAAATTGTTGAAGATCGCTCCTATGGAGGCTCGGTCTTGGAAATTTATTTCTAATCGTCATGGTTGGAAAGTAAAGACTCACGGTATGCGTTTTTGTCTTTCTCGTATGTAAGATTTTTCCCTTTATTGCCTTAACTTTCAATTTTCTCTTTGTCAGGTTTTGCTATTCGAGGTGTTACGGTTGAAGCAGTTGCAGCTTCTCGTTTAGGAACCCAACTTTCTTTAGAAAGTGCTCAGGATATTCTTCTGAAAAGAAAAACCACAGACGATGATAGCTCCGACGAAGAAGAGGAGGATGGTTCCTTGGTGAAAAGGCCAAGAGTTCGGAGACGTATCGTCTCTGATGAAGCTGAAGTTTCTCATCACCTTTCTCCTACCGGGCCTGTTAATCTCGTCTCTGATGATGATGTTGCTACCCCTCATGATACTCATGAGTCGTTTAACCAGCTTTTCATTAGTGGTTTTGAGAGTGGCGAGTTAGGACCCGTTTTGGATGAACCTCCCCTATCTTCTTCTCCAACTCCCATACCTTCAGTTCCTTCCCTTCCTTCTTCTGTCGTGCCTTTGGTTCCTTCCTTATCTGCTCCAACTTCTTCCGCACCTCCCGTTGCTGTTTTTACTTCTTCTACCGCTCCTCCTTCTACTGTCCACAATGTAGAAGCGGGTTCTACAAGCAAAAGGATTGCTATGAGGAGCGTGACTATCGAAGTGCCTGCTAACAACAGCCTTTTGAGGAAATCCGGTCAGGCGGATGTTTGGCTTGAACCTTTAATAGGCCCAATTGAGAAAGAAAAAATGAATAGCCATAGCTGCCTGACTCTGATGAACGACATAGTTCATTCCACCTTGAAGGTATGCCCCTTCTTTCTTTAA
This sequence comes from Nicotiana attenuata, assembly GCF_001879085.1. NCBI lineage: Eukaryota > Viridiplantae > Streptophyta > Magnoliopsida > Solanales > Solanaceae > Nicotiana > Nicotiana attenuata. The sequence goes on along the minus strand of NW_017670382.1, from coordinate 86,477 downwards.
TTTTGCCAGAATTTTTCTAGAATTCTAATTTTTCTTTCCTTATCATTTTCAGGCCAACCTTATTGGTACAGAGCTGATGAGCAGAATTTCTTTATTAGAGAAGGTGGCACGTGACTCTGAAAAGGCTGTTCTTGATTCAGAGAGGGAAGCTCGTGACTTTCAGTTGGAAGCAGCTAATTGGAAGGATCAATTTGATAGTGCTCAAATTAAGCAATAGAAGATTTACAAGAGAGTAAGAATAACCTGGAACAGCAGGTGAGAGCATTACTTCAGAGCTTGCGGTTGTCAAGGCTTCTTCAAGTCCAGGCTGAGAAAGAAAGAGAGCGTCTCGAGTCTTCTTTCTCAGAACAATTATCTAAATCAAGTGAAGAGATTAGAGAGCTTAGAGCTCTTTTAAGTCAAAAAGAAATTTATGCTGGAGATTTGATGCAGAATTTGACTCAGACCCAAGATAAATCTGCGAACTTCTGAAGACCAGGTGAAGGCCTTAGAAAAATCTCATGCCTCTCTCCAAGCCTCTTATATAACTCAGCTCTGAATGAAAATGAAGGTCTCAAAAATGAAATTGCTTGGCTTGGGAAAAGATTATGAGCTTCTTGAAGATAAGGCTGCAGTTGATGTAAGCTGGGCTTTTCTGAACTCCCGTCGTGATGCCTTAAGTTGAAGCCAGCCAAGAAAAACTTTAATCTGGAGTCAGAGTTAGCTAAGGTGATGAAGACTATTGAAAAACTCTCAACAACCATTGGACTTCCTTCTCCCGCGATTGAAGTTTCCGAAGCTGAAGCTACCGGAGTGATGTTCCCGTGGGTGAAATTCCGGTGAATAAAGCTCCCTTAACTGAAATCTCTGCGGTTGAAGTCCCCATGACCGCTGGAATTGCCTCAGGTGATGCACCCTCTTCAAAGCTCAATCGTGCCCCTTATGCAAGTCAAGTTGAAACTTCATCTATTGATACTCCATGGTTGGAAATCAACTCGCTTTTTTGTTTGGCGATGTTGTTCCAGTTGAACCCGCTGATGATCACTCTTCTTCAATCCTTCTCCCTCTCAGTAAAAATTTATATCTGTTTTTGAATTCCTCTTTTTGCAGGTACCTATTTGGAAAACAGTATTATTAAAGTTCTTGGGTTCATTTGAGAGTTTTTGTAATCAAACCCTTGGCTATCACTTGAAGGTTGATTTTTAGAAGTACAAGTCCCCAGATTCTTGTTATGGGCATTTTGTATAAACAATTCGATGACTAAGTTTATACTTAGTCTTTAGTTTTAAATATTAGGAAGCTTTCATTTATCATTGCACTTCCGTATGTCCTATCCTTGCCTTTTTATTTTTAAGGATTTAAGAATAGTCTGCATTTTTGTTCTTTGAAAAATGCTTCTGTTAATCCCATGACTAAATAACATGAGTTTTATAAAAGAGGCCCTTTTATATTTTGACACTTAATGAAGAAGACGTCTCAACTTCAATAATGGTGTGATCTAACGATAAAAGAAATAGGACCACACATGTTTTTTGCAATAACTTCGAGAATTTTTTATTTCTGAACTTTGACAAGTTTGAATAATAACTTTACATGTGCTTGAATTACATCTATAACTTTCTCGTAACTGTTTTTTTTCTTGTAACAGATTTTTTTTTAAAAAAAAATAATAAACACGAGGTTTTCTTTATAACCCGTTTTAGAACAATAAATGCAAGGTTTTTCTTTACAACCTGCTTTAGTAAACCA
>NW_017670382.1:2345-84724 GCF_001879085.1 Nicotiana attenuata | reverse complement strand
AATTCTGTAATTGCTATTGTCTTCACCCTTAACAGTTGAATCTGCAACGGAATTGATGCTTCTAGATGTTTGTTGATCGCCTCTGATTTGGCATATTCCCCATGGAGATGGAAATTTAATAACTTGATGTAAAGTTGAAGGAACAGCTTCCATGTCATGAATCCATGGCCTCCCAAGAATCATATTGTAAGCCATTTCCATATCTACAACTTGAAATTTGGTATCTTTAACGACACCTTCTGCGAATGTGGTAAGTATTGCCTCCCCTTTTGTTACAACACTAGAGTTATCAAATCCCGACAAAGTGTGCACCTTTGGAATTAATTTATCCTCCGCTTGCATCTCGCGCAATACCCGTATTAAAACAATGTTTACGGAACTACCTGGATCAACCAAAACTCGTTTCACGTTAGTATCATGTACAAGTAAAGATATTACCAGTGCGTCGTTATGCGGAGTTATGAGTCCCTCAGCGTCTGCGTTGTTGAATATAACATTCTCTTCTTCCAGTACATGTCGAGGCCGCTTCCCGTGGGTAATTGTCACTTTTGAAACCTTTTTATATGATACATCATTGATCTCTTCACCTCCGCTTATAACGTTGACAGTTCTCTTGGGCGAAGGTGGTTTTGGAGGCTCCTGTCTGTTCTTCATGTATGCTTGTTTACCTTTCTCACTGAACAACTCAGTAAGATACCCTTGTTTTAACAAATGATCAACTTCACCTTGTAGAAACCTGCAATCTGTTGTTTTATGCCCATGATCGTTATGAAATTCGCACCAATGATCAGGTTTCGTCTATTCGGATTCGATCGCATTTCCTTTGGCCATCGTACCTTATCTCCCATGCTTCTTAAAACAACCACGAGTTCAGAGGTGCTTACGTTGAAGTTGTAACCACCGAACCTTGCCTTTAGACTTCCATCATCGTCTCGTGACCCGCGTGTGTTCCGATCATTTTCGAACCTCGATGAGGAGCCTGATTCCCTGTTTCTAGGTTTGTGATCGTACCTTTGATTATCTTGCCTTGATCGTGAGTCTTTTCCCGTAGGTCCCATGTATGGCTTGTACCTGTTTTTACCGGATCTCTTTTCATTTTCCACACGCCTTGAGCTTACCTTTTCTTCTGTTTTATGTCGTAAAATAATGTCTTCTTCAATCCTCATCTTTGTACTGTATCTGTTGTAGACATCATTCCACGTTGTTGCTGGGAATTCTCGAAGGCTTTCTTTGAGTCGCCTCGTTGCTTCTAAACTCTTCTCATTCAAATTACTAGCAAAGGCTATGGCTGCCCAATTGTCAGGTACTCGTGGCAGCGTCATTCTTTCCCGTTGAAATCTATCTACGAACTCTCTAAGCAACTCTGAGTCTCCTTGCTTGATTTTGAAGATATCTTCCATTCGCTTTTCAACTTTTTGAGCTCCCGAATGTGCTTTGATAAATAAATCTACAAGCTCAGCAAACGAATTTATAGAATTTTCGTGTAAAAGAGAATACCATGTTAAAGCTCCTTTAGTGAGTGTTTCACCTAATTTTTTGACCAAGACCGACTCAATCTCTTGCTTAGTCAAATCATTGCCCTTGACACCTGCTGTGAATGCAGTAACGTGATCTCGTGGATCTGATGTACCATCATACTTTGGAATATCAGGCATCTTGAACTTCTTTGGAATTGGGAGGGGAGCAACACTTGGCTTCCATGGTTGTTGGGAATATTTATCTATATCCACTCCCTTGATCACGGGCGGTACTCCAGGTATTTGCTCTATGCGTTCATTTTGCTCCTTAAGCTGTTTCTGCAAGGTTAGTACTAAATTTTGTAAATCAGAGTTAACTGGATTACCTGGGTCTCTCTCTTGTGTTTCACCAGGGGTTCCACCGCTGCCTGAATTAACCAATCCTGAACGAGGATTCTCCAAAGTGTTGTTGTTTGGAGTAGATGTGGGTGGAACAACAGGTAATTGGCTAACAAAAGCTTGAAGAGCGTTATTGACTTGAGAGGCAATAAGTTTTTGCAAAGCCTCATTCATGGTTTCAACATTTTCGAATTGAGCCTGTCCATCTGTGTGAGATCCATCAGGAGTGCCTTCACGAGACCATCGTGGGGAGCCTCGTGGAGAACCTTGTGGAGAGCCTCGTGGGGAATCTCCCTGAAGTTGTTGGATTGTCTGAATTTCTGGGTTTCCTTGAGTGTTGTCATTGTTGTTCGACATGATTGATGCAATCAAGAAAATTAGGTTGAGATATGCTTGATTATCAGATTCCCGGTAACGGAACCAATTTATTTAACCAAAAATTAGATTTTAGGTCAAAGCTTGAATTTAGAAGAACTCGGGTTACTGATTCGAAAAAATATATAAGAAAGAGATTTTGATTAATATAATCAGAAAGCAAATAAATCAAAGTATATTCCAGTAGTGTTTTTTCCGTGTCCCTACAGTTGTTTGTGACTTTCCCTTTTATAGCTGCTTTGGGAATACAAACTTTCCCTTTGTCATAATAAGACAATTATGGGTAATTAATGACCTTAAATGTTACGTTATGCAATCATATACATTAAATACATATTCTCTAACGTTTCTAGTATTTAATACTCATTAAATGCTGTATCTGGGCTCTTTTTTGCTGTCAGATTCATTCCTTTGTCTTTTCTCGATCTTTGACCTTTGAATGTCTTGAATAGGTACGAGCGTTGAATTATTTGTATGATTGCTCGTGCCTTCTTCATTTATCTTGCTCGTATCTGTTGTTGCTCGTGTCTGTTAACCAACCTTAATTCTTTGACTGTTTGATCAGTCTACGTGTCATGACACGTCACCATATATATATAAATACAATTTTTCCCAATACATTTACATCGATGCATATTAATTAAACACATTAAACACGGGATAAAGCAACATCTAATAATAATACTTTGCTTAAGTATTTGTCAGATTTATTCCTTACTTGTATTAGTAGAAAATAGCATTATCGATAAAATAGTTAAAGTGTGTATAAGCTGGTTCAAACATTACTGTTGTAAAAGAAGGTACTTTGCTCACATAAAACCAAATGGTCCTTGTTATAGTACTATTTTTTTTTTTGGGGTGAAATTCAAAAATAGCCAGATTTACAAGTGATAATTGAAAAATAACTACAATTTCAAAAATAATCGAAATTTAGTCACTTTTCATATAAAGATAAATCTGTACGAAAATACTATTCAAAATTTAAAAAATATTATTGATTCCCAAATTTTCAGATTCATATACAGGTGCACTAATATCCAGTATATTATGCTGAAACTTTTCGTATTACAATAAAATAGTGCTATTTTTTAATGACTAATGCTTACTGTCTTTCAATTACCAATCCAAAAACTGACTATTTTTTAAAAATAGCCTAAAAATGACTAATGCTTACTAGCTCCTGATATTTTTACATTTTTTTTAGCTTTAAAATTGAACTAAATCCAACCAGTAACACCTGGCGTAAAAGAAAGAGGGCATCTTTCAAGTAACGTCACTCTCTCGACCGACATATAAAAACGCACAGGATAAAGTTGAAACCTCACACTCTGTATTAGTATTACTATCATCTCCTCCACTACAGAGTTGAATTCGAAAACATCGAGCAACTTCCAAATGGCACTTCGAACTGTAATGACCAAAAGGACCTTGACCGGAGGTCTAGGGTTCCGGCAACAACTCCGCGGCGTACAGACTTTCTCACTCCCCGATCTCCCTTACGATTATGGTGCCTTAGAACCTGCTATTAGCTGTGAGATCATGCAGATTCATCACCAGAAACATCATCAGACTTACATTACAAATTACAATAAAGCCCTTGAACAGCTCCATGATGCCATCACTAAGGGTGATTCTCCTACCGTCGCTAAATTGCAGAGTGCTATCAAGTTCAATGGCGGAGGTAAGTCCACTTTCTCTCTCTTTGTGCTAAATTACAGAGAATTTATACATCCTACACTAATTAATTTGGGATTAGATGCTGTTGATTGATTAATATAACTCCCTCCGTCCCATTTTATGAGATGATGTTTGACTGATCACAGAGTTTTCACATAAATAAAGAGTTTTGAAACTTGTGTCTAGAGTAAGTCATATATATTTGTGTGTTATAAATTATTTCAGTAAGGTAAAATGAGAAGTTTAAAGTTAAATTATTTTTAAGTATAGAAAGTTACCAAGGTAAGGTATGCATATATACTACCCTCCCCTACCCCACTTGTCGGGTTAAATGGGTCTGGTGTTGTTGTATCAATTTTGGACAGACTAAAAAGAAAAAAATACATCACATATAAGTAGTTGATTGATTGATATTAATTGGTAGCTCTTGCATCTATTAGCAAGAGTTGAATTCACATTGTACTGAGAACTGAGGGATTGAAGTTGTGAAGAAATTCACATAGAATGGGAGTTGGATGGTAAGATGGGGGATTATCTGGGAAGAATTGTTTGACTATTATTAATCATCATTCGACCCGTTAAATGTCAATTCAAAGAAATTTTTAGGCATCTGCCTGGGGATTATAATAATCAAGATCAAATCTAATCAAACTAGTGATGTAAATTGAGTATCCAAATGGTTGTTTTACTTCCCGGAGAAGGAGAGAAATGATTAGATACTCTAGTGATTTTGGTTTATTTATGTACAAAAGCAATTATATGGTCCCAAAAGAAACTAAGAGTTGGCGTGAACTCTTGAACTAAAATATCAACTGGTGGATTATTTATCAGCCTGGATATACCTTGGTTTTCTCAACCATGCTTGTTTTCTTACTTTCCGTGGTTACATGCTGTATAACTTGTGTTCATGTGATTGTGAAGCCATTTCATGTATCATGCTTGTCAATTGTCAAAGTATATTGATCTTTTTTGGATAGTGAAAATATATTGCTCTTTCATTCAAGTTAATTTTCCTGGCCGTATGTTCATGCAGGTCATATTAATCACTCAGTTTTCTGGAAGAACCTTGCCCCTATTCGAGTAAGCTAACTTCCTCAGATACTTCTTTCTGTGTTGCAGGGAAATAACTTAAAAGCTAAATCATATTGCAGGAAGGTGGTGGCGAGCCGCCGAAGGGTTCTCTTGGCTCGGTAATAGACACTAACTTTGGCTCTCTTGAAGCTTTAATACAAAAGATGAATGCGGAAGGTGCAGCTTTACAGGGTTCTGGTTGGGTGGTAAGTTTGCACTTTTTGTTTCTTCCGTAGATTGTATACCGCAGTATTGGTTCTTCAGTGGTGAGTGTTTGGTCTCTAAGATTCTGATTCTGTATCATGCTTTCTGTTTCTTCTTTACATTTCCTTCTATGCAAGTGGCTTGCTCTGGACAAAGAGCTGAAGCGCCTAGCGATTGAAACCACCTCAAATCAGGTAACTTATCCTTGCTTTATGGTGAACTCTTTGATAGTAAGCGTCCTCTTAATAGTTGAAGCTGATTGTCTAGTTTATTCATATTTCTCCGCTTCTGTTGCCACTCTATGATTATGTAATAATCAACAAAAAGAGAAAGGAGAAGGCACAAGACGTTAATCTTTGTGCTGCTTCAAGCTATGTTACTCGGACTCTTCAAAAATGTTGTTGGGTGCGTGTAGGATCCTCCAAATTTAGTGCATTTTTGGAGGATCGGACACAGGTGCGGCAGCACTTTTGGAAAGTCCGAGCAACATAGGCTTCAAGATTATGAACCTGCACTCATAATTTGTCATTCATGCTTAGTTGCACCATAGTAAAAGGTGATACTATGTGTTTATGATGTTCAGATGGATTTCCTGTTCTTAGATCTGTCCGGTAGTTGTGGCTTCCCTTTTCTTTCTGGAATAAAAAATGCATTAAGAAAAGGTTTAAAGCTCCTTTTGACCATGTAAAGATTCAGCGAAATCCATCAAGATGTCAATATTGTTACATTGTACATCTTACAGTTGCACCAAAAAAATTGTGAGCATCTATATTTGTTAATTTGTACAGGCTTAAACCGTCTTTCAAAGCATCTGCCCCGTTCCTTCTACCTATTCCGTAGAATGCATAAAGAATTAGGTGCCCGAAGAGACTTCAGTCATTTCTTAATCGTCTGTCCAGTTTCCATGAGTGCTCGTCATTGTTCTTGGATCACCAACTGTATACCGAAAAAGGTTTAAGACACGCCCCAAATCTATCGACTATAATCACAGTGAAAAAACATATGTGATGGAGCTTTGCAACAACTTGAAAACAAGTAAGCATCTATTGCATATGCCCATAGCCCTTGTTTGTGGACTATCTTGAGTGAAACGTGTTAATTTGCTGTTATCCAAGCAAACAGGAACGTTTTGCTGGAGCTTTATCTTTCCAAATAATTGTCCATGTGGCTGGACCTCCTCTGTTATCTGCGGCGGTTCAATACTATTGGGGGCTGTTAGAATAGTCATGTAAATAGGAGTAAATAAATAACCCTAATCCAATATATGTTAGGAGTAGGACATGTTATGTGTGTATATATATAGGGCTCATTGTAACATATGTATATACATCAATAATATATTTTCTCCCGTGCTTTCTCACATGGTATCAGAGCTACGGTGAGAAATTTATCGTTGTGCGTCATTCCAGCGATAACCGGGAAGAAAGAACTCAGTCACCGTGCAATTTTCCGGTGACCTAAGTGACTTATTGCGTCAAAGTCACTAATTAACAGTGTTGTGCAAAATCCAACACCACCACAAGGTTCCCAAGAGAGATCCGACCAAACCCCAGAAAAAATCACCGGAAAATAGCCCTCCACGCGCCGTCACGCGCCTGTCGGAACTCTGCCGCCGGCGGCGCGTCTGTCCCACGCGCCGGCGCGTGAGGCCTCTTCCGGCCATTTTTCGGCTTCGCTTCTTCAGGACAGTTGGATCGCCCTGCAATTCCGAGCCTGTCCATATTTTTATTTTTTAATTCCGACCACTTTGAGTTTTTCCGGCGACTACACTGATTTTTCCGGCAGCTACAGTACTTTTCCGGCAAACACAGTGTTTTCTTCATCTGTCTCAGAGAATTTTCAGTTGATTCTTTTTTGTTATTTAGTGATAATCCAACCATGTCTTTGGGAGTCGATGCTTTCGGGTCTAGAAACCCGAGTTCTGGCAGTTTCCGGTGTTATGATTACCTCAGAACCTTTAATGGGAGGTTCAAACTACTTAGATTGGGCTTCATCTGTCGAGTTGTGGTGTAAAGGTCAAGGAGTTCAAGATCATTTAACAAAAAAGGCTAGCGAAGGTGATGAAAAGGCCAAAACACAATGGGAGAAGGTCGATGCTCAGTTATGTAGTATCCTGTGGCGATCTATTGATTCCAAGTTGATGCCCTTGTTCCGTCCATTCCAGACATGTTATTTAGTTTGGGAAAAGGCTCGTAATCTATACACTAATGACATATCTCGTTTCTATGATGTAATATCGCGAATGACAAGCTTGAAGAAACAGGAATTAGATATGTCTACTTACTTGGGACAAGTTCAGGCAGTCATGGAAGAATTTGAGACGTTGATGCCAGTTTCTGCTAGTATTGAAAAACAACAAGAGCAACGACAGAAGATGTTTCTAGTTCTTACACTCGCTGGACTCCCTAATGACCTTGATTCAGTACGTGACCAGATTTTGGCTAGTCCAACCGTCCCCTCAGTTGATGAATTATTCTCTCGATTACTTCGCCTTGCTGCAGCACCTAGTCACCCAGTGAGCTCATCACAGACACTTGACTCATCTGTCCTCGTATCCCAATCAGTGGACAATCGGGCATCTCATACTATGGAGAATAGACGAGGAGGAGGTCGTTTTGGAAGATCTAGACCCAAGTGCTCCTATTGTCATAAACTTGGACACACTCGTGATGTATGCTATTCTTTACATGGCCGCCCAACCAAAAATGCTTATGTTGCTCAGACTGAGACTACAGGTAACCAGGGATTTTCTTTATCTGAAGGGGAGTATAATGAGTTCCTTCAGTATCGAGCAAGTAAGCAGACATCTCCACAAGTAGCTTCTGTTGCTCAGACTAATACTTCTGTTGCTGGTAATTCTTTTGCTTGTGTTTCCCAGTCTAGTCCTCCTGGACAATGGGTTGTGGACTCAGCCGCTTCTGATCATATCTCTGGTAATAAATCACTTTTGTCAAATATTGCGTATTCACAGTCTCTTCCCACTGTTACTTTAGCCAATGGGTCTCAAACCAAAGCAAAAGGAGTTGGACAAGCGAATCCCCTACCCTCTGTCACTCTAGATTCCGTTCTCTATGTCCCTGGCTGTCCTTTTAATCTTGCATCTGTTAGTCGTTTGACTCGTGCCCTCCATTGTGGTATATATTTTATTGATGATTCTTTTATTATGCAGGACCGCAGTACAGGGCAGACGATTGGAACAGGACTTGAATCAGAAGGGCTTTACTACCTTAACTCCCTAAAATCCTCCAAGGCATGTCTAGTTACAGATCCTCCGGACCTAATTCACAGACGTTTAGGACATCCAAGCTTATCCAAGCTTCAGAAGATGGTGCCTGGTTTGTCTAGTTTATCCACATTAGAGTGTGAGTCATGTCAGCTCGGGAAACATACCCGAGCCTCCTATCCTCGTAGTATTGAGAGTCACGCAGAGTCTATTTTTTCTTTAGTTCACTCTGATATATGGGGTCCTAGTAGAGTCAGTTCAACCTTGGGATTTCGTTATTTTGTTAGTTTTATTGATGATCATTCAAGATGTACTTGGATTTTCTTAATGAAAGATCGTTCTGAGTTGTTTTCTATATTCCAGAATTTTTGTGCTGAAATTAAAAATCAATTTGGTGTTTCCATTCGCACTTTTCGCAGTGATAATGCCTTAGAATATTTATCCTCTCAATTTCAGCAGTTTATGACTTCTCAAGGAATTATTCATCAGACCTCTTGTCCTTATACCCCTCAGCAAAATGGGGTTGCAGAGAGAAAGAATAGGCACATCATTGAGACTGCTCGCACACTTCTCATTGAATCTCATGTTCCGCTGCGTTTTTGGGGCGATGCAGTTCTCACAGCTTGTTATTTAGTTAATCGGATGCCTTCCTCTCCCATCCAGAATCAGATACCGTATGCAGTATTGTTTCCCCAATCACCCGTATACTCTGTTCCCCCTCGTGTTTTTGGGAGCACTTGTTTCGTTCATAACCTAGCCCCTGGGAAAGATAAGTTAGCTCCTCGTGCTCTCAAGTGTGTCTTCCTTGGTTATTCTCGTGTTCAGAAGGGATATCGTTGTTACTCACTTGATCTTCGTAGGTACTTTATGTCCTCTGACGTCACATTTTTTGAGTCTAAACCTTTCTTTACCTCTTCTGACCTTTCTGACCCCCTTGATATATCTGAGGTCTTACCTATACCGACCTTTAAGGAGTCTACTATAGCTCCTCCTTCACCTTCCGCCACAGAAGTCTTACCCGAGTCTCCTATAGCTCCTCCTTCACCTTCCGCTATAGAAGTCTTATCCATTCCAACCGTTGAGGAGTCTAGTGTGGCTCCTCCTAGACTCCCTGCCACAGGAACACCACTTTTGACATATCATCGTCGTCCGCGCCCAGCATCAGGTCCAGCTGATTCACGTCCTGCACCTGACCCTGCTAATACTGCGGACTTGTCTCCTCTTAATCAACCGATTGCACTTCGGAAAGGTATACGGGCCACCCTTAATCCTAATCCCCATTATGTCGGTTTGAGTTATCATCGTTTGTCATCACCCTATTATGCTTTTCTATCTTCTTTGTCCTCTGTTTCCATCCCTAAGTCTACAGGTGAAGCATTGTCTCATCCAGGATGGCGACAGGCTATGATTGACGAGATGTCTGCTTTACATACGAGTGGTACTTGGGAGCTCGTCCCTCTTCCTTCAGGTAAATCTACTGTTGGTTGTCGTTGGGTGTATGCAGTCAAGGTTGGTCCGGATGGTAAGGTTGATCGTCTTAAGGCTCGTCTTGTTGCCAAAGGATATACTCAGATATTTGGGCTCGATTACAGTGATACCTTCTCTCCTGTGGCTAAGATAGCATCAGTCCGCCTTTTTCTATCCATGGCTGCTGTTCGCCATTGGCCCCTCTATCAGCTGGACATTAAGAATGCTTTTTTACACGGTGACCTTGAGGATGAAGTTTATATGGAGCAACCACCTGGGTTTGTTGCTCAGGGGGAGTCTCGTGGCCTTGTATGTCGCTTGCGTCGGTCACTTTATGGTCTAAAGCAGTCTCCTCGAGCCTGGTTTGGTAAGTTCAGCACAGTTATTCGAGAATTTGGCATGATTCAGAGTGAAGCTGATCACTCTGTATTCTATCGGCATTCTGCCTCGAGTCTCTGTATTTATCTGGTGGTCTATGTTGACGACATTGTTATTACCGGCAATGACCAGGATGGTATTACTAAATTGAAGCAACATCTCTTGCAACACTTTCAGACTAAGGATCTGGGCAAACTAAAGTATTTTCTGGGTATTGAGGTCGCTCAGTCTAGCTCAGGTGTTGTGATCTCACAACGAAAGTATGCCTTAGATATTCTTGAAGAGACAGGAATGACAGGTTGTAGACCGGTTGACACTCCGATGGATCCGAATTCTAAACTTATGCCAGGACAGGGGGAACCTCTTAGCGATCCTGCAAGATATAGACGGTTGGTTGGTAAATTAAATTACCTTACAGTGACAAGACCTGACATTTCCTTTTCTGTGAGTGTTGTGAGTCAGTTTATGGATTCTCCGTGTGATAGTCATTGGGATGCAGTTGTTCGCATTCTTCGGTATATAAAATCAGCTCCAGGCAAAGGTTTATTGTTTGAGGGTCGAGGCCATGAGCAGATCGTTGGATACTCAGATGCTGATTGGGCAGGATCACCTTCTGATAGACGTTCTACGTCTGGATATTGTGTCTTGGTAGGAGGAAATTTGGTGTCCTGGAAGAGCAAGAAACAGAATGTGGTTGCTCGGTCTAGTGCAGAAGCAGAATATCGAGCGATGGCTATGGCGACATGTGAGCTAATTTGGATCAAACAGTTGCTCAAGGAGTTGAAATTTGGTGAGATTAGTCAGATGGACTTGTGTGTGATAATCAAGCTGCTCTTCATATTGCGTCAAATCCAGTGTTCCATGAGAGAACTAAACACATTGAGATTGACTGTCACTTTGTTAGAGAAAAGATACTCTCGGGAGATATTGCTACAAAGTTTGTGAAGTCGAATGATCAGCTTGCAGATATTTTCACCAAGTCCCTCACTGGTCCTCGTATTAACTACATATGTAACAAGCTTGGTACATATGATTTATATGCACCAGCTTGAGGGGGAGTGTTAGAATAGTCATGTAAATAGGAGTAAATAAATAACCCTAATCCAATATATGTTAGGAGTAGGACATGTTATGTGTGTATATATATAGGGCTCATTGTAACATATGTATATACATCAATAATATATTTTCTCCCGTGCTTTCTCACAGGGGCCTAAAGCCAATCTTCCATAAGTGGCCTTTAATAATTTTTTATAATAAAAAAAATTTCATATATATTATTTATTTGAAATAATTTTCTAGCTTTTTCAGATGCAAAATTATGAATATTTATTTTATAATCAATTTCTTCTAATAGTTATTTTTCAGTTGATAATATAGTAAATCCATTTAATCTCTTGCGCCATGGTTGATCTTAAGTAAGATTTTATCAATTTTAATTTAAAAAATTTCTTTCAAATTCTAGTTTGTGATTGAGGACGACCCAAGACAACTGTTACAGGAGTTGGTACCAGTATTCTATATGCAATATAAGTATTTGAAAAAGAATCAAGTCTTTTTATTGGATTGAGTATATCGATTAGAGTACTATCATTTCTTCTTTTTGGGATTGTGTCAAAGATTTAACTTTTTTTCCCTTAAGTTTTGAATAACCGAATTCATACTTTATATTTGGCATATTTAAATTTGAATAAATACTATAAGGATAATATATGCGTACGTATTGAAAATATCAAGAAAAACAAACGTAGATGAAAACTAGTACTAAAAAATTGGAATAGAAGAACCTGATTCATTAATTTGATGTGAAAATAAATATTTGTTGCTTTCAATATACTTCTGGTAGGCTTTAGCTTGATTGACGAAAAATACGGAACAATATGATCTCTTTGTGGGACAAAGAAAAAATATAATAGTAGTAACGTTTCGTGAGAACTGAGAAAGATTAAAAAAGGAATTGAATATTGCACAAACCAAGAAAGAAGGTGGAAAAGGTTTACATAATATTTAATGAGAAAAAGACTAAAGAAAAAAGAATAATCAGTTAATTCCTTCCATAAATTTTGCATTTATACGTTAGGAGCCCATTTTTAAGAAATTAAATATCTTTTTTTTTTTTTACCAAAATATGTAATAAGAGTAAAAATACTTGATTAAAAAAAAAGTATTGGGTAAAAAATGGGGCCCCCTAAAATTGGGGGCCTAAAGCTTGGGCTTTAGAGGCTTTACCCAAAAGCCGGCCCTGTCTGTTATTGAATTGAAACTCATAACAAAATCCAATTGTGAATTTTCCCACTTTCCCTGCCTCCCATATAAAAGAGTCAGATCCTAACTCCCAGAGGCCTCCTGTTTTCCAAATCGTGGTTTCCTCTTCCTGGTTTTTCCTCCGAGTTTAGTGAAATTATGTAAATTGGTTCCTTCATTATTTGGTTTGATCACGGTGATATATCAGTGTTCTGAAGCGGGGTTTATGCACTGATTAAGTCTTTGATTTTTTATATTCTATGTCAATTGTGTACAAGATAGCACCGCATAAATGTTTCTCGACAGAGTGATTGATGTTAGTCAAGGTTTCATGTGATAGTATCTACTTTCTGCAGGATCCTTTGGTTACTAAAGGACCGAACTTGGTTCCTCTTTTAGGCATTGATGTTTGGGAACATGCATACTACTTGCAGGTATAATTACTATGCTGTGGCCTAAACAGGATATATCATTACATATGATGCAATGACTTTCCCCTTTGTCTTCAAATGAATATTTTGCCTCTTTTCTCCTTCAAGGTTAGAACTTAGAACTAGATGCTCTTGATACTAATACATTGGATAAAGTTCAGAAATCACAGAAGCCCGAGATGTGCAGAATTCATTATATTGAATGAAGCGTGTGGAATTATTTTGATTTAGAAAGTAAATATTTTATATATTTGTTTAGGTCTTTAATGCCCCCTTCACGTGCAGATCTATTTTTTCACTTCTTTTTTTCCTTGAGCAAAACACGAGGAATTATTTTTAGTAATGGGCGACAATAAGATTGGACTGTAGGAACCATTGCTTTCTTACATTGTATGTCGATTTGGGTGTACCAGCTAATCTAAGAGTTTAAGTTAGATTTGATGCTTCTATACGTTATCTAGGTCTGCATCAAATGCATCGAAGACCTAGCTGTCTTCTAGGATCTCGTATGCACATGCATGTTTCTTGGAAGCCATTACTTGTGTATTCTGGACTGGCTAATTCGATCGCTGGTGTTCTTGTGATCAAGAGTTATCTAACACCTTGCTTTTGCTCTTCACAATGCAGTACAAAAATGTGAGACCAGATTACCTAAAGAACATATGGAAAGTTATGAACTGGAAATACGCTGCTGAAGTTTATGAGAAAGAATGCCCTTGAACGGAGATATATACCGTGATACAGAGGACATGGCCCGTGTTCGTATAAATTTTGACTGGGTGTTTAGTGCCTATGTAGTGGCTGGTTAATGTACTGTGTGTAGATACTGAATAAACGCCTTTGGTTACTAGTTTTGCCCACGCTTTCTGCAGCTGGTCATCCAATTACAATAATACAAGAAAATTTGCATGTCTGGTATACAAAGTTAAAATGTTTAGTTGCCTTGTTGATTTTTTTCTATCTTCAAAAAAACAATCAGCATTTTTATTTGATTACTGAATAAGTAGTTGACATTAAATCACGATTATACCATGATACGAGAATGAATATGTCGGATACATGCATCATTATCGACGTCTTATTATCACATTCTATTAACTTAAGCATCAAAACATAAATCTGGCCACGGCATGTTTTGAAGTGTTCACTAATCGATGAGTAATTAGCTAAGTCATGGCTAAGATTTGGAGAGACCAAGTCTCTTTCATTAGTGTCTCCTAGAATTTAGGTAACACCATGAGTATTGGTTACTTAGAGGGTTTTCTATGGACCTATGAAATTTCAGGCAAGGCCCGCCAATTTTTTTTGTTTTTTTGTTTTTTTGTTTTTTTGTTTTTTTACAATTACAGCATATATTAATACAAACGAAAAAGTAAATATAATTATAAAATTATATTGCACGACTTCGGAACGCCATAAAATAAAGGGAAACTCACACAAATATCCCAAATAAATCTCAACTTACCAACTTCTAGCCATTAGTCATAGACTTACCAAAACTATCCAACAAAAATTGAAAAACCAAATAATAGGGTTCTTTCTCTCAAAGAATCACATGCAAAAATCACCTTCCATATTTTTAAGCGTGAATAGCAACACTAGATACAAGACGAAAAGGAAATTTCATGGACGGGGTAGCAAATAAGGTGATGAAATACGAGAATCTATACAATATTCCAAAAATCTAAACAAAAAGGAACTTTTTCAATGGGTATAGTTGAAATTCATTGAAAATATATAGATAAGTCAATATACAAAATTTGAGGAAGATTGGAGGTGATTTGGACTGGTTTTGTATCAAAATTCGTAATTAAATCGAGTTCAAAAGTCTTCTGCGACACATGTATCAAACATGTATCATGCATGTATCTCACAGCTATACATGGATATACATGTGATACACAATTGATACAAATATGATACATATGTGATACACAAATGATACACAGTGTGATACACATATCATTTTTTTTCATGTTCAGCTTTTAGTTCGAATTTTCAATTCAAACTACCTCAAAACTTCACCAAATCATCCCAAAACTGAGATTCAAGCTCCTTAAGTTGTGCCCAATCTATTCTAATAACACCCACTCAAAACAAAGCAAAAATTTGATTTTTTTTGCTACAAATAGCTAATTGGCTAATTTGGCTAATATTAGTAATATTTTATCAATTGGCCAATTTTTGTAATGAGCTACTTATAAATGGACATAGCTGGTAATTTTCCTAAAATAAATCCAAAAGTCATGGTGAAGGAATGAGTACTGGTCACCAAACTGTTTCCTATGGACCTACGAAATTGCAAGCCAATCAGAGTTCGTCAAAAAAATTCAACAAAATCAATATGTACTAATACACACGAAAAAGCAGATATAATCATAAATTCATGTTGTATGTCCCCGCATTGCCATAAATGAACCCGAAAGTCATGGGCTCATGGCCAAGCAATGAGTATTGGTCACTAGGTCGTTTACTATGGACCTCGGAATTTTAGACCAATAGCAATCTGTCAATTTTTTATTACTATTATTTTTTTACAAAATCAGCATGTACTAATACAACAGTAATAACCTAGTGAATTTTCACAAATGGAGTCTGGGGACAAATGTAGTCTAGGGAGGATAGAGTCTATGCAGCCTTACCCCTATCCTAGGAAGGTAAAGGGTTTGTTTTCGATAGACCCTCGGCTAAAAAAAAGAAAGAAAAGAAGCAATGGCAACGAGTAGTACCAACAACAAGATATTAAGGAAGCGAATTAAAGATAACAATCAAACGATAGGTAGTAATAGCAATCTAATAATAAAAGGATGACATATTAACACTACTACCGGCTTGAGAAAGATAAAGGGATATGCTCGACTACGAAATGTAAGGTCAATTAGAGTCTGTCAAAAAAATTCTAATAAAACAGTAGTACTAATACACTCGAAAAAGTAGAAATTATTACATGACCCCAAAATACCAAAATGAATCTGAAAGTCATGGTCAAAAGAAATGAGTATTCATCACTAGGCCATTTCCAATGGATCCATGAAAATTCTGGCCAATCGGAATCCATCAAAGAAATTCTAAAATATCAACATGTACTAATACACACAAAATAGAGTATAAAACTCAAATTCGTGTTGCATGAACCCGAAATATAAAAAAACAAATCTGAAAATCATGGCAAAGTGATGAGTATGGATCACTAGACCATTTTCTACGCGCCTACAAAATTTCAGGCCAATTGTAGTCTATCAAGAAATTTCTACAAAATCATCATGTACTAATACACATGAAAAAGTGGATATAATAATAAATTCATGTTGCATGACCCCAAAACACAAAGAAAACAAGTTCGAAAGTAATGGCGAAGTGATGAGTATTGATCACTAAGCCATTTTCTACCGACCTACAAAATTTCAGGCCAATCAGAGTCCGTCAATTTTTTTTTTTTACAAAATCAGCATGTATTAATACATACAAAAAATGAGATATAATCATAAATTCGTGTTATAACTCCGAGATGCCATTAAATAAACCTGAAAGTCATTGCGAAGCAATTAGTATTTGTCACTAGGACGTTTCCCAAGAACCTACCAAAATTCTGGCCAATTGGAGTCCGTCAAAGAAATTCTACAAAATCAACATATACTACTCCCTCCGTTCCAATTTATGTGAACCTGTTTGATTGGGCACGGAGTTTAAGAAAAAAATGAAGACTTTTGGAATTTGTGGTCCTAAACAAGTCCAAATGGGGCCCAGAGTATTTGTGTGGTTATAAAAGCTTCTCATTAAGGGTAGAGTTGCAAGTTTAAGCTAAATTGTTACCAAATATAGAAAGGGTTCATTCTTTTTGGAACGAACCAAAAAGGAAATAGGTTCACATAAACTGGAACAGAGGGAGTAATACATATTAAAAGGTGGATATAATCACAAATTCGTGTTGCATGATCCCAGAACACCAAAAAATAAACCGAAAAGTTATGGCAAAACAACTAGTACTGGTCACTAGGCCGTTTTCTATGGACCAACAAAATTTCAGACCAATCGAAGTCCGTAATTTTTTTTTACAAAATCAACATGTACTAATACACAAGAAGAAGTAGATATAATTACAGATTCGTGTTGCAGACCCTAAAATACCATAAAAATGAACCCGAAAGTAATAGCGAAGTGATGAGTACTAGTCACTAGGCTGTTTTCTATAAACCTATGAAATTTCAGGCCAATCAGAGTCCGTCAGAATAAATATTACAAAATCAGCATGTATTAATGTAAATGCCTAATTTTTGCTCTTGACTTTTTCTTTACATTATAATTTTTAGAATTCTTATGTGTGTATTTTTAGGCTTTTAAATTAGATTATGTTAAATAATTTGATATGAGGGTTAGAGGATTGGGTTTAATCATTTTTAAAGCCAAAATTGGCCCAAATATTGGATCAAAATCGGTGGCCCAACAATCCAAGACTTGCTCCATATGCTTTGGCCTGGAAGACTTCAAAACTACGTAGTTTTGTTAGTTTACTAAGATCAAATCCTACCCATCCATTCCATCTTGATCCAACAGCTCTCATTCACTCTCTGCCCTAGGTATATAAAGCCTAAAATCCCAAAAATTTTTCCCCATTCTCTTATTACTCCCCCCTTTCTTCTTCTTGTCTCTTCTCTGTCTCCTCTCTATCGCCTCCACCGGCCGCCGCCCATCTCCGCCAGCCGAAAATCGCCGCCGCTGGCGGACCACCTCCAATCAACCCCATTTTTTCACCCTATGCTCTCCTAACTCCCTCATTCCGAACCTCCAAGCTAAATTCCCCAAAAACCCCTCAAAATCCACGAATTTTAGATCTAGGAAACCCTACCCGCCACCTTTTTGCCCAAATTCGTAAAGTTCCGACCACCACCACCCTACAATACTTACATCAACGGAAAGAGCTCCTAAGACCTATCTATAGATATCAATCTCAAGATGAAACTCGGACCACTAATTTTTCGGCCGCCGGCCAGCCACCCTCTCGCCACTGTCGCTGCACCACTCCTTCTCTGTTTTAGCCCAATTACGACCAAAGAATACTCATTTCCTTTTGGTATGACACCAAGTTCATTGAATTTGGTGTCTACCAAAATGAAATAAGTGTTCCATGGTAGGGCAGCCACTTCTTGGCATCTCCGACGTCTCCTCGTGGCTCGAACAGCTTCAACCACGCTCCTTAGGTATTCCGTCATCTCTTTATTTAATTTTTGATTTTTTTTAGTTGTAATACGTTAGTTCCAGATTTTAATTTTAGTTTTTAATTTTTTTTGGTTGTTTCTTGTTAATTAGAGTTTTTAAGTTAGGTTTATTTAATTAGTTATCTCTATTTAGTTTAGTTGTTTGTTAGATTATTATGATTAAACGGGATCTTTAGTGTATTAGTTAAATCGTTTACTTAGTTAATCAATTATTTAGTTGTCGAACGTCATTGTCCGATTGTTAGCAATGCTCGTCTAGTCTCTATTTTGAGAATTAGTTTGTGAATTCAGTTGTTTGTTCTATGTTTAGTTTGCACAAATCAATTTGTTTTAATCTAGTTAGTTTGGGTTTTAGTTCCATTTGAAGTCTTGTTTCTATTTTGTCAATTGTTAGTTGTGTGAGTTTATTTTAGTTTAAATTAATAGGGTAGTATTGATGTTGTTAAAATCTGAAGTTTTTATGGGTTTGATCATGACTTAGCGTACTAGTAGCTTACTTTTGACTAGTAGGGTGGCTGAAATGACATTTTTGCTCCTTGCTTCTGCTATAGCAGATTTTCAGGCTGTCCTTTCACCTTTTAGCCTTTAAACACTGTTTAGCATAAAAAGTCAGTCTTTTTTGGACAGATTTTTGGTGAACCAAAATCTGCCCAAAAAGTGGCTTTCTTTGCCTACTAAAAGGCTGCCCTTTCCTCATTTTACGTAGACTCTACCATACATTTGCTAGATATTTTTACATACTAAAAAAAAATACAATTTTAGGAGCAAAAATCAGCAGCTGACTTAAAGAAAGTAAGCTGAAATGGTGAGCTTTAGGAGTGAATCTTAGAGTGCAAACTTTTAGAAAAGTATAAGTCTTTTTTAGAGTTCATTTATGGGTTTCTTCTCTAAGTTTTTTGGTTGTTTTAACATGGATTTACTGCTGTTTCGCTGCTGTTGCGTTGCTGTTTGTTGCTGAAATTCAGTCCCTCCGTTGCTAATATTTCTTGTTGATCAGGTATTTCCTCAACTGTTGTACTACTTTTTGGATCAAGATTGAAGGGAAATGAAGTGATTCAAGTCCTTTTAGTATATTGTGGTTGTGTATGACATGTTTAAATGATGTTTGGGTTGTTGTTTATATTGCTTGAATACTTACTATATTAACATTCTGTTTATGCCTAAGTAGGAACCCGTAATTTAGTGTTAGTATTCAACGCTTGCATCCTTATCACTTATCACTTCTACTTTAGGTTAATGATTAAAATCAGTTGAGAAGGCTTCTATATCTTGCTGAAAATTTTATGCTGTTAACTTGTAGATAGATTTTTTAAGATAAGTGCACTTTAAGCTTAAAGCTCTAGTGCTCAACAATAGTGGAGTTTTTTTTTCAGTTTAATTTTCATCTGCTTAAGGCCTGTAGTGTGTTGAGTTGGTATGGGTTATTCATCTAAAAGTTTTCAATTAGTTTACTATTGTAATTATTGTTAAATTAAAAGAAAAAAAAAACAGGATACACTAGTAGGTTATTAGTTGATTTGTAGTTGTGGATAGGCTTTAATATGTATGGGCCAAAGTGAACTCAAATTCAGTCAGGCTCATTATGAGGTTAAGAATGCTAGCAGCGCCATTTGTCTTTAATAGTAAGGTAGCTTAATGCCAAAAATAATAGAATTGGCCATTTTAAATCCAACAAACAAAGCTGGTCCAAGTTTCTAACTACAAGCTTTTCAAATAGTTTTTCAATTCATCATATTTTCTTTTTAATAATTATGTAACTTAATTACCTGTGTAATTTAATCACCTTAATAATTAATTTAAACGCAAGGCAACTAGTAGGTGCGTTTTAACTTTTTCATTCACGGACTCGCTTGCGTAGCGTGATATTAACTCTTAATATTTTAATTCAATAATCTCATACTATTTCTACTAGCTTTAATTATTTTCTAATTTAATTAATTCTTTTGATAAAATTACGGTATCACTTGCGTAGCGCGATACTTAATATTTTAGTAATTTTCAAGTGTAGTAACTTTTTTTTCAAAAGTAATAATGTACTAATTATCCTTGCCATAACTGCGGATTCTGATGCGTAGCGCTGTTATGATAAAATTAATATATTTCGTCTCGATCACGCATTCGCTTGCGTAGTGTGGTTATGACATCTTATTATTCAAAATTTTTCTTTAATTTTTCTAATAATCCAGATATAAAAGCGGCTAGGTAAAATATAAAAATCATATAAAGATCAACTCGTTCAAAATTAATTAAAGCCAAGTTTATGTCAATAAAGCGACCATGCTAGAACCACGGGACTCGGGGAATGCCTTACACCTTCTCCCCGGTCAATAGAATTCCTTACCCGAACTTTGTTTTCGCGGACCAATAATAATAGAGTCAAACCTTCCTTTGACTAGGGATTCAAATACAAAGGTGACTTGGAACACCCAAAAAAATCAATTCCAAGTGGCGACTCTGTAAACAA
This sequence comes from Nicotiana attenuata, assembly GCF_001879085.1. Taxonomy (NCBI): domain Eukaryota; kingdom Viridiplantae; phylum Streptophyta; class Magnoliopsida; order Solanales; family Solanaceae; genus Nicotiana; species Nicotiana attenuata. The sequence goes on along the minus strand of NW_017670382.1, from coordinate 64,118 downwards.
AATAATCCCTATTTCAAAATTGTCACTTTAATTGGAAAAACTCTTTAACCCGCGCACAATCCATAACATATATATATCTTTTTTGGGGTAAAAAGGGGTGTGACAGCTCTGACGACTCCACTAGAGATCAACCAGAATTCGAGCTTGTACATGTTGACTTTTTATTTGGCTTTATTAATTTTATAAATATTGTGATTTATTTGTGCTTAATGTGCTACCTGTTCGCTTTTACCGTTTTGATATTGTAGAACTGTACATATAATTTGTTTTCTCATGCACCCCCTCCGAGTCTTCTTGAAATTAAAATTGGGAATTTGCTTGACATAGCCCGCTTTCTTTGAGATAGTAGAGGTGCTTGTCACCAGGTGAAGGATTTTAGTCACACATGTTTTAGGCGGGGAGAACCACTAGTTAAGCCGGAAAGCAATGCTACCGGTACACTGACCCTCCTCGACTCAAGTTGTCCGCTAGAGTAAGCCAGTCTAGATACCCTTCTCCACCTGGATTTAAACCTAGAAGAACAAACATGCCGGATATCCCTAGTAGGTTCGCTTTATGTGCATCACGTGCATTTGACTTAGTGAAACTCGGCACAGGAGCCGGGTCCGTATAAGACAGGTTTCCTCTTTGAGACCATCATGTTCACTTATGTGCTACTTGATACATCATTTGGAAGGCTTACTTGCATTGTCGACCGGCTTTAGAAAATTGTCTAGCGGAATTATTAAAAAAAATGAAAAAAAAGGAATCATGCTCTTAGTTTAGGACAAATAATATTTAAAAAAAAAAAAAGAATTTGTAGTAGTATGGCGTGAGGTGTAAAGATTAATTTTCATAAAAATCAAAAGAGAAAAGTACCCAATTTTACCGAACTATGCGAGTTTGATTCTCACCGGATGTGAGATACGTAGGCAACCTCCATCGAGTTCAGCCCACACTTTTCCAAAAAAAAGGGAGCATAAAATTCTGCATGTGCATAAAATTTTCGGAAAAAAAGAGAGAAAAAAAAAAGCTATTTTGGTCGTCTTTTTACTGTTTTGCCCGCGTATTCCGGCTGTTTCGCCAAGACAGCCTTAAAATCTTCCTGGGAAGTGCTGAAGGGCCGTTTTTGTAAAAATAGCTACTTTATCCATCTTTTACCATTTTTCCCTTATGTCTGGCCATTTTTTGTCAAGACAACTTTAAACCTTTCCGGAAGTATCGAACGACTGTTTTTGCAAAAGTAGCCATTTTATCTAGTTTTGTCTAGCTATATTTGCTGAGACAGCCCTTGAACCCCTCTCAGGAGTAGCAAAGGGCCATTTTAGTAAAATTAGTTTTTATTTATTTATTTTGTCTATTTTTTTATCATTTTGTTCCTACGTTTGGCTATTTTTGCCGAGACATCCTTTATGCCTTGTGTGGAAGTATCAAAGGGTCGTTTTTGTAATAACAGCCATTTTTCCTGCTTTTGTCATCTCAACTTTTGTGTCAGGTAATTTCAAAAAACAAATATTATATTAATAATAAAAAAATAGATCGAGTCCTAAGTTGGCAAAAAAAGAAAAAGAAAAAAAGAATGATTAGAATTTGCATATAGTTTAGGTAAGTCCTGACCCTTTTTATCTTATTCTTAGGTTCACCATGAGTTCTCCACAAAGAAGCAGTCAGAAAAGGGTAAGGGACGAGACACCTCCTATGTTCTTGATCAGAGATAAGACCCCGAGTAGTCTCTATAATTGGTGGGCTAATTTTGCTACATGAGAACAGAATCAAGTATTTAAGCACCTGAAGTTCCTCACAAACATCATGGGAATTAAGCCTAACAGAGATTTAGTCGAGGCTCTAGTGGGTTTTTGGGACCCCATCAACAATGTCTTCAGGTCCAAAGATTGTGAAATAACGCCTACATTGGAAGAATTAGGTGGGTTCACCGGATTGGGGAGAGACCTTCGTGGGAAAAAGCCTGCTGCTTCGAGAAAAGTTGGTGTGAACAACTTTTTAAAGAAGTTATGCCTCCGTCGAATTCCAATGGTTTGCTTAAACGAAGGTTGGGTTCCGTTGGAATATCTTTACGACAGGTTTGGGGACAAGAAAGGGTTTGAAAACTTATCGGGCATAGAATTCGTCAACCAGTTGAGTTACGACGCTTGGAGGGAGTTGAGAATCTTCGCGTTCATGATATCGTTTCTAGGGATCATGGTCTTTCTAGAGCGTGGTGGGCGCATCAGAATTCGATTGGTTGCGGTAGTCTCGTATTTGCAAAGTAGCGAGGATCATACCATTCTTCCCATGATTTTGGGAGATAGTTTTTGAGCTTTGACCCGTTCTCAAGAAGGTGAAGATTACTTCGAGGGATGCAACATTCTGCTGCAGATGTGGTTCATAAAGCACCTTTATCATCATCCAATAGTAGTAAATTTCAATGACAATTGGTTGAATTACATTGGATGTCACCCAGACAGAGCTGCGAATTGTAATCTTCCAGAGGGGGTGAGGGCATGACAGACATTATCATTGAGTGCTGATAGAATCACTTGGAACTATTACTGGTTCCCTTCTGCTAGGGTCATGCATATGTCAACGTATCGCCCGTTCTTCATACTCATGGGTTTCAGAGGTTTCCAACCCTACGCGCCTCTACGTGTCATGCGCCAGCTAGGGAGAGAGCAAAAGAGGCCCCCGATTGAGGACATGCGCCCGTTCGTGTGGGAATTCAAGGGAGAGGAACCTCCAAGGGAGTCATATGCATTAAAAGTTTGGTTTGGTGGTCGATTTTGTGATTTGGACGAGATGGTAGCTGATCGTGAACGTGGGGAGGTAAGCCTCGCATACCTTGAGTGGTTTCACAACCAGGCTATCCCCGAGCAAAGGCCAGAAAGATCCATACGACATGCAGTTGATTGGGAGGAGGAGATCGAGGCCAGAGTTAGAGAAACTAGAAGGGAAGTGGCACAAGAGTTCCAATCTCATATTGAAATTTTACAAGAAGATAAGGGCATTCTGGAGACAGCCATGGACATACAACAGGCTGATTTTTAGCGGGAAAAGGCTCAGTGGGCACAAGAGAAGCAAGCACTCAAAGCCCAAATTCGAAAGAAGAACGTAGTCACAACCACTCAGCAACAAGAGGAGAGAGAAGCCCAGTTCAGGGTAGTCCGTGATCATGAGCGTAGAGGTTTTGCTCCATTAATCCAAGGTCTGAGGGATCAGATAGGGGGAGTTGAGTCAAGCAAGGAGAGCCAGATCGCGGAGTTTGAAATAGAAAGACACCACTACCAAAAGGTGATCAATCAGTTAGAAGTGGAGATGTTCGGCGCCAGAAAGATATGGCCTTGGACCGCGAGCGTGATGCGCTGGATCTAGCTGAGACCCGTGGTCAGCAAAATCAAGAGTTGCATGTGGCTCAAGAATACATTAAGGGAAAAATCCTCGAGGTAGCCACATATACCTCAAGAGCATGCAGGAGTTGCCAGGGAATGACGCCCGAGCGGTTTGCAGAAGTATCATTGAACGTTGCTCGTCATATATCTGCAGACTTAGAGAGGATATACCGGAATGTTGGGGGTCAGCCGCAGGAACAAACGCCTTGATTACAGTGATACTGGTGGATTCTACTGTAGAGATCAAAATCTTCTTTTAGTTATCAGTCCTTTTTCATTATTCTTTTTTTTGCTTTTGAGTCTGTAAGAGTCTTTTGGTGTTTTGAGTCTTGTTGTTTTGCCTTTTATCCTAAAAAGTCTGTTTGAGTCAGGTAGTCTTGTTTATTTTTATGTAATTCTTACTGTTTGAGTCTTGTATAAAAAAAATATGTATATATATTGAAAATCAATGAAAAAGATTTTGTTTAGAAAAATTCGAAAATGAACCAAAAAGATGTTTGTCTAAAAAAAAATGTGGTCATGTACCTGAACTACGTAATGATCCGATTCATGCAGCGACATGATACGTAGGCAACCCATCAAAAGGTTCGATCAATTATTTTTCGAATAGCTATGAAATGAGGGATCAAGATAAGGCGAGTGAAAAGAAAAGCAGATAAAAAAAGAGAGAAGAAAATAAGAGCGCCGATAGATAACAACCTTATAAGCCGGAATGAAACATGAAGCCCTCCAAAAGCATGTTAGAGATGGTGATATTTTAGAAGCATAGCATATGTACGTTTGATTCCTATCTATAAAATGCTTAACCCTAACACGTTTGTTGCCTCTTAATCCAGTAAGATTAAGGTGGTTGGTTTGTGGTGAAACTGGCAGCACATCATTACTTCACAAGATCTAAGGGAGCGGTGGTAATGGATAACAGTGATGAAATCGAGTTGGTTAGTGACAATCCGCATGGTCAGTTAGTTGAGCAAGAGTCGGAAGAGATAAGAAAATTGAGACAACAACTGTCAGATGTATATCAAGCTTGGTTTTCCGGTCGACCTCCACCCCAGGTCCCTTAGAGGGAACTTCCACCATACCCCAAGCTACTCAAACACCGCCCCATGCAACGAGCGATCACATTCTACCACCAGGGTATGTGCCAAACTATAGCCTCCATGCTGCCCCCGGTACCTCTAACATGCGACCGACAGTCGCACTGGTCAGGAACACCCCTCTCGTCGTGCCTGGCGCACCGGTATATACAATCCTGCCGCCACCACCTGTGACGAGGCCAAACAATGAGCCACCATCTCATGCTTATGATGGCCAATACTGTTCTCCAAATATGGCTTTTGGGGTCTCGGCTCCATACAATCAGACTCAGTACGAATCACCAGTGGAAAATGAAAAGCCGGCCACGACTGTTGAGCCAGATGAGATGGCCAGGAAAATGAAAAGTCTTGAACAGAATATAAAGAATATACAGGGACTAGGTGGTCACAAAAGTGTTTCATTCAGTGATCTATGCATGCTCCCTCACATTCATTTGCTACGAGGGTTCAAGACCCCAAAATTCGAGAAATATGATGGACACGGCGACCCTATCGCCCACTTGAAAAGGTACTGCAACCAGCTGAAGGGTGCAGGAGGAAAAGAGGAGTTGCTGATGGCTTACTTTAGGGAAAGCCTTGTGGGGGTTGCTTCCGAATGGTTCATTGACCAAGATATCTCTCACTTGCATGTTTGGGATGACATGGCCCAGGCCTTCGTCAAACAATTTTAGTACAACATTGATATTGCACCAGATCGTAATTCTTTGTCCAATATGAAGAAAAACCGACCAAAAGTTTTAGAGAGTATGCCATCAAGTGGAGGGAGCAAGCGGCTAGAGTTAAGCCACCCATGGATAACTACGAGTTGATCACTATTTTTCTGGAGGCTCAAGAGCCTGATTACTTTCAGAACATGATGTTCGCGATGGGTAGACCTTTTGCAGAAGCAATCAAAATAGGGGAGATGGTCGAAAATGGCCTCAAGACTGGCAGAATTGTAAGTCAAGCTGCTCTCAAAGCCACCACCCAAGCTATCCAAAATGGGTTGGGAGGTTTGGCAAATAGAAAGAAGAGATATAAAGGGTCCATGATGGCTTCGGGATCTAGGGAGTTTCAAAGAGGGGCATGCACCCTTATGTGCAAGTTCAACATGGGCAATCCAGCTACCCTCAACATTATTATCCCCCGCCAATTCCTCAATACTCTGTGGGCCCACCACAATAGACAGTGTTCAATGCTCAATTATATGCTCGACCTCCCAATCAGCAGGTACGGGCACCAGCTCCAAGGGCCCCCGACCTCAGCAGCAAAATTTTCGGGCACCCTACAATGCTCGTCCCAGGCAGGATTATGGTCGAGAGCAAAGGCCGGTAGAAAAATTCACTCCATTGGCTGAATCATATTCTAGTCTATTCCTGAAGCTGAAGCAAATGGGCGTAATTGGACCCATCGCTCCCCACCATATGCATCCCGATTCACATGGATTTCAAGCAAATGCTAGATATGAATATCATTCCGGTGCCCCAGGGCATAGCACTGATGACTGTTGGACTCTGAAAAGAGCCATAGAGAGACTCATTTCTGAAAAACTGATTGTAGTGACGAATGGCAAGGACCCTCCTAACGTGACAAACAACCCGTTGCCAGCACACAATGATGTTCATTTTGTGGGAATGATTGGCCGAGATCAAGAATACAAGCCGGTCGGTCGAGCAGAAATGACAGTGGGTGCAATTCAAGAAGGAGCGGGTCTGGAAGTATGTCCCAGCCGAGATGTGCCATTGATTGTGAAAGGTACCCAGAGCTCAAATAAGGCAACTTTATTTGTTCCAAAGATCTCGAGGTTGGAAGTTAACTCCAGTGTTCCAAGCCCAAGGTTATATGTACTTGGACGCCACCCCTTCAAAAGGGAGAAGCAGGGAGGTACGAAAGGTATAACAGAACCGATCGTAATCAAACCTGCCATGCAACCCCCGGTAACCAACACAAAAACCACTCCTTGGAACTACAACAAAACGGTGATGACCTACAAAGGCAAGGAAATCATAGAGGAAGTAGGGGAAACTGGAGGTTAGGAAGATGTTATTCTCTAGAAGAGTTGAGGAAGGCCAAAAAAATCAGAGAAGGCCAATTGCCAATAAAGAAACCAGTCACAGAAGCAGAGGCGGAAGAGTTTTTGAAAAAGATGAAAGTTCAGGATTACTCAATCATTGACCAGCTAAGAAAGACTCCTGCCCAAATCTCTCTACTACTCTACTCATACATTCCAAAGAGCATGCCTGTGTACTAATCAAGGTCCTGAACGAGGCACATATCTCATAGGAGACCATAGTGAATCAGTTAGAGAAGATGGCCAACAGATTTTTTGAGGTGAACAGAATCTCCCTTACTGATGATGAACTTCCCGAGGAGGGAGCCGGGCACAATAGGGCTTTGAACTTGATGGTCAAATGTGAGGGGAATTATGTAAAGCGAGTCATGGTTGATGGAGTCTCAAGTGTAGATGTATGCCCTATCTCTACCTTGCAAAGCATGAAGATCAATACAGACAGAATCCGACCCAACAATGTTCGCATCCGGGCTTTTGATGGCTCAGCAAGAGATACCATTGGGGAGATCAACCTCACCATGACAATTAGGCCGGTTGACTTTGAGATTGTCTTCCAAGTAATGGACATGGCCACTTCTTATAACTTTCTTCTTGGAAGGCCATGGATCCATACGGCCCGAGCTGTGCCATCCACCTTGCATCAGATGCTCAAATACGAACATGACAGGCAAGAAATTATTGTTCACGGGGAAGACGAGTCTTCCATTTATAAAGACCTGTTAATCCCCTGTATTGAGGCCAAGGAAGGGTGTGAGTCCATTGTCTATCAGGCTTTTGAAGTGGTTGCTATGGACCATGTTGAAGAAGGAAAGCCCATTCTGCATCCTCGTCTTTCCGCCACATCTGTAATGGTGGTTGCAGTTATGTTGAGACAAGGTTATGAGCCAGGAAAAGGCTTGGGGGTATCACTGCAAGGAATTTCAGAGCCTATTTCTCTATTAATAACCAGGGTACTTTTGGCTTAGGCTTTAGGCCAACACAAGCAGACGAAAACATAGCCAAGCACCGCAAAAAGCATGGATAGGTCTTGCAACAACCTATCCCTCATATTTTCTACACTTTTGTCAAGCCACGACTTCAAGAGGGTCAAAATTCCTTGGCGCATGCAAACATTGATGAAATTTGCTATGGCCTCAGCCAGATGTTTTCTGAAGTGAATATGATCCAGGCTGGTGAAGGCACTAGTCGTGCTGATATGCAACTAATTGGCCCAGACACCATGCTCAACAACTGGGAAGGAACTCTTCTCCCCACAAGGAATGAGTCTTGGTAGTTTGCTTTTGCAGCTTCTTTTTTTATTTTGGGTTACTTTCAGGGTTGTAATCCAAACATCTCAGTATGATTGTTTTGTTTTGATGTTAACCCTTCTATCCTTTAGAATTCAATGAAATGCAGTTCAGTTTCCTATTAAGTTTTGTATCTTTTCCTTTTCCTAATTCATGTCATTTTATTTCCATTTCAGTTTTGTTAATGCCGACTTTAATAACATGACATGCATGCGGAATTCACGCCCAGATCTTAAAAAGCTGTCTAATATCGAAATAATGCATCAAGAGGTTGAATATGATGAAGATGAGGTTGTCGAGGAAATAAAAAGAGAGTTGGAACAATTTGAAAACCAGCCTAAGCCCAACCTCGATGAAACTGAGCCAATTAATATCGGAAGTCATGAAGAAGTTAGAGAAACGAAGATAAGCATTCACACTGAACAAAAATCTAGAGATACCTTAATTCAACTTTTATTTGAATACAGAGATGTGTTTGCTTGGTCTTACGATGATATGCCGGGTTTAAGTGCTGATCTAGTGGTTCATAAGCTTCCTACGTATCCTGGTTTTCCACCAGTCCAACAAAAGCAACGAAAATTTAAAACAGATATGAGTGACAAAATCAAAGAGGATAATGAAGCAACTGAGCGCCAATGTGGTCAGAGCTGTCCGATACACCACCTGGGTGGCAAATGTTGTGCCTGTGCCAAAGCAGGATTGAAAAACCAGAGTTTATGTTGACTATAGGGACCTGAACAAAGCTAGTCCAAAGGATAATTTTCCTTTGCCAAATATCTACATTCTTGTAGATAATTGCGCAAAGCATGAGATACAATCGTTTGTGGATTGCTATGCTGGGTACCACCAAATTCTAATGGATGAGGATGATGCAGAAAAGACCGCTTTCACCACTCCATGGGGTACTTATTGTTACAGGGTCATGCCATTCGGTTTAAAGAATGTAGGGGCAACTTACATGAGGGCCATGACCACCATTTTTCACGACATGATGCACAAAGAGATTGAAGTATATGTCGATGATATCATCATAAAATCAAAGACACAAGCTGATCACATGGGCGATTTGAAAAAGTTCTTCGAACGACTTCGAAGGTATAACCTTAAGCTTAATCCAGCCAAGTGTGCATTTGGGGTTCCATCTGGGAAACTCCTTGACTTTATAGTCAGCCGGAGAGGCATCGAATTGGATCCATCCAAGATAAAGTCCATTCGAGATCTTCCAGCCCCGAATAACAAAAAGGAAGTCATGAGTTTGCTCGGGAGGTTGAACTATATCAGTAGGTTCATTGCTCAGCTCACAACCACGTGCGAGCCCATCTTTAAGTTGCTGAAAAAGGATACCGCTATCAGGTGGACGGGCGATTGCCAAAAAGCTTTTGACAGGATCAAAGATTATCTGTCACAACCCCCTGTACTGGTTCAACCTGAACCTGGTAGGCCTTTGTTTTTATATCTATCGGTGATGGATAATTCCTTTGGATGCGTTCTGGGGCAACATGCAAAAAGGAACAGGCAATATATTATTTGAGCAAGAAGTTCACCAATTATGAGGTTAAGTACACCCTTTTAGAAAGGACATGTTGTGCCTTGACTTGGGTCGCTCAGAAGCTGAGACATTATCTTTTGGCCTACACTACTTACCTTATATCCAGAATGGATCCTTTGAAGTACATCTTCCAAAAGCCAATGCCCACTGGCAGGCTCGTAAAATGGCAAATCCTGCTCACAGAGTTCGACATCGTCTATGTCACCCGCACCGCGATGAAAGCACAGGCTTTGGCAGATCATTTGGTAGAGAATCCAGTTGATGATGAGAACATGCCACTTAGCACATACTTCCCAGATGAAGAGGTCAACTCAATAGAGGAAGTAGTTCCGGACGATGACCCTGTATGGAAAATGTATTTTGATGGGGCTGTCAATATCAAAGGAGTTGGTATCGGGGCAATCCTTATCTCACCTATTGGACATCATTACCCTGCAACTGCTCGACTTCGGTGCTTCTGCACCAATAATACGGCAGAAATACGAAGCTTGTATCATGGGTCTGAAAATGGCCATCGATCTGGATGTGCATGAACTATTGGTTATGGGAGATTCCGACTTGCTTATCCGGCAAGCCCAGGGCGAATGGGAGACTCGAGACATCAAGCTTATTCCATACAGACAATGTGTACAAGACTTGAGCAGAAGATTTAAATCCATCGAGTTCAGGTACATTCCCAGGTTTCACAACGAGCTAGCCGATGCCTTGGCTACTTTAGCCTCGATGCTCCCTTATCCAGGCAACACTTATATTGATCCACTAGAAATCCAAGTTCAGAATCAACACGGTTACTGCAATACATTTGAGACAGAACCAGATGGTGAACCATGGTATCATGACATAAAATGATCCCTAAAAACAAGAGAATATCCAGATCATGCCAAAGGAGATCAAAAAGGACTATAAGGCGGCTCGCCAGTGGTGTCTTCTTGAATGGGGAGATTTTGACAGGACCCCAGATTTAAACTTGTTGAGATGCATAGATGCCACAAAAGCGGAGCGGATCATGAGCGAGGTGCATTCGGGGGTATGCGAACCTCACATGAATGGATATGTTTTGGCGAAGATAATTCTGCGGGCAGGGTATTATTGGCTTACTATGGAGCGAGATAGCATCAATTTTTTTCGCAAGTGTCACCAATGCCAGATTCATGGTGACCTGATTCACTCCCCTCCTTCGGAGTTGCATCCCATGTCCTCTCCTTGGCCTTTCGTTGCTTGGGGAATGGAAGTTATTGGGCCAATCGAGCCAAAGGCTTCAAATGGGCATAGAGTCATTTTGGTTGCAATTGATTACTTCACCAAGTGGGTGGAGGCCATCACTTTCAAAGCAGTCACCAAGAAAGTAGTGGTAGACTGTTCATTCCAACATCATCTGTCACTTTGGTATCCCAAAGACCATTATCACTGATAATGCAGCCAATCTAAATAGTCATTTGATGAAGGAGGTATACGAATAATTTAAAATCATGCATCACCATTCTACCCCCTACCGGCCAAAAGCCAATGGAGCCGTCGAAGCGGCAAGCAAGAACATCAAGAAGATTCATAGGAAGATGATCCAAGGTTCCAGGCAATGGCATGAAAAGTTGCCTTTTGCTCTTTTGGGATACCGCACGATTGTTTGCACATCTGTTGGTGCAACTCCGTATCTGCTTGTATATGGAAATGAAGTCGAAATTCCCTCTCTCCGAATTATTGTGGAATCAGAGATTGAAGACACTGAGCGGGTCAAGACCCGATTAGAACAACTGATGTTGATAGATGAAAAACGGCTAGCAGCAGTGTGTTTCGGCCAGCTATACCAGCAAAGAATGGCACGCGCTTACAATAAGAAAGTGTGCCCAAGGTAGTTTGAGGTAGGCCAGCTAGTTTTGAAATGCATCCTTCCGCACCAGGTTGAAGCTAAAGGAAAGTTCGCACCGAATTGGTAAGGACCCTACATCATCAAGAAAGTGTTACCAAAAGGGGCCTTGCACTTGGTAGATGAAGAAGGACGGGTACCAGACATGACTATTAATGCAGATGCAGTCAAAAGATATTATGTCTGATATATGGCCATGTAGAACTTTCACGCATTGATTTTCTCATATCGAGATGACGAAGGATATCATTTGCTCGCTATTACATATAGGTGTCACTCTTTTGTTAACCCTTTTCAGCCGTATTTGTCTTCTTTGTTTTGCACCTTTTGGAACTTGTGTACTTAAAAAAAACATAATGAAAGAAAGAAAGAAAAAATAGTCAAACAACAAAGCTTCGGAGTCATTGAACTACGTCCGACTTGATTCTGAAAGGATACGTAGGCAGCCTTAGCCTGGGTCGGACCCATCACAACAAAAATCCATATTCCTAATACTCCAAAACTGGGGCAGAAGTTTGTTTTATTTTACGGTTTTTCCTATAGAAACGGTTGCAAAAGTTGTAATTCAGTTCGAGGTTCTTTTCGCCTTTTCCCTATTAGGAACTTCTTATCGATATTTGAGAATGTTTGAAGTCCCCATGCCAAGGGCATTGGGCAACCTTCCGCATGCAGTATCCTAGTCACACAAAAAAAAACAAAAAAAAAAGAAATGAGAGAGTCTTATCGGTGAAAATCCGTATGGGCACTGTAAGGTCACGGTGAGCAGAGAAATGAGAGAGTCGTATTGGTGAAAACCCAGATGGGCACCATAAGGCGACAGTGAGTAGAGAAATGAGAGAGGTTAGTTAGCAAAAACCCGAAAAGGGCGCTACTAGCCGAATGAGGGTCGTCGATACTCCGGCATGAGCACAACCAAGACAATTTCAAGATAAACATTTGCGATGGATTGTGAGAATTAGACAGCTCAGACGGATCAGGCGTCCAGTCCAAAATGCATGTCATGATTCATTGAAGTCGGCACATACGTCCATATAAGTCTCCCTATTCCTTTCCTCGAAAGGGACACCTTTTGTTTAAGCACAGTTCTTTTTCACTTTCAATTATTCTCCTATTTTTACCCATAATTTTTCTTTGAGTCTCTTTCGGTCTAATCTTGCATCAAAAGCGAAACAAAGAAATGGCTGCAAAACTGGCTACAGTTTCCCTGTAATTTCAAGCACAATTTGGGGTATATATGGCACTGATGAAGGCAGAATCCATCTGTGATCTCATTTGATAAGGCGAACAAAGTGTCTCAAAGAAACTGAAAAGGTCTCCTAAGTAAGACCTGCTTTATGAGAAAAGTTGATAAGCACTACGGACACAAATTGGTACTAGGTGCAAGACAAGTGAGTTTGATTTTAAAGGGAAAAATTGCCTTGCCTTAGGGACAAGGGTTAGCAGTACCATGGACATCCGAGTATGAAACAGTCAGGGGCAACATCGGAAAACAAGGTTTCTAAAATGCAATACAGAGTATCCGAGCACCTCGGTACCGCACTGATAGAATCAGTTCTTCAACATCGAAGTGGCCGTGAATTCAAACTAAGATAGGTCATCAAGGCCACAAACCAACCACCATTTTGAAAACTCACAAATTTTTTCTTTGTTTAAACCAGGAACAAAGCAGCGCAGAATGGCGATTCTCAAAGGTCGAATGTCACCAAACGTAAGCTCCTTAAAATCTCCATTTTCTTTTATTTTCAGCATGCATCACTACTGTTCACACCTCCCATTTTTGTAGCTTAACTCAGGTAGAACCGTTTCGCCTAGGGGGATCCATCTCATAGTTCCGGGTAGAAGTACTCTTCGCTCAGGGTGTTTTACGTAGCTTAACTCAGGTAGAATCCTTTCGCCTAGGGGGATCCAGCTCATATTTTGGGTAGAAGTACTCTTCGCTCAAGGTGTTTTACGCAGCTTAACTTAGGTAGAATCCTTTCGCCTAGGGGGATCCAGCTTATATTTCCGGGTAGAAGTACTCTTCGCTCAGGGTGTTTTACGCAGCTTAACTCAGGTAGAATCCTTTCGCCTAGGTGGATCCAGCTCATATTTCCGGGTAGAAGTACTCTTTGCACAGGGTATTTTACGCGGCTTAACTCAGGTAGAATCTTTTTGCCTAGGGGGATCCAGCTCATATTTCCGGGTAGAAGTACTCTTCGCTCAGGGTGTTTTACGCAGCTTAACTCGGGTAGAATCCTTTCGCCTAGGGGGATCCAGCTCATATTTCCGGGTAGAAGTACTCTTCGCAGGGTGTTTTACGCAGCTTAACTCAGGTAGAATCCCTTTCGCCTAGGGGGAGCCAGCTCATATTGTCGGGTAGAAGTACTCTTCGTTCAGGTTGTTTTACGTAGTGTAACTCAGGTAGAACCTTTTCGCCTAGAGGGATTAGGCACCTTATCCATTATACAGGGCGCCAACCCCTGGTTATATTTCCTTTAAGTAATGCAGGGTACCATCCTCTAATTTCATTTCCCTTGGTAACACAAGGTACTACCCCGTGGTGGCATATCTTCACATAGTAGTTTATACTACTGTCATTGTCTTCCTTTTAGCAAATTAGATAATTTACAACTTTCTCTAATAACTCACAAAATTTTCCTAGTGCCAGACTGGGGCAGAAAATTTTTGTTCGTTTTGTTCGTCTTTGATGGCTTTGCAGGACCCTGCCGTAAAGCACATATTGCAGAGATTAAAGCTTGCAATTCAGTTCTCATCAGAAGAAAGAAGATTGTTGATCATAAGACAGTTAGAGTTAGTTTCGATGAGGTGTCAGCAACTCGGTGTATCAAGATTCATCTTCTCATGTTCTGAGGAGGAAATCAAGCAGTCGAGAATGAGCCACAATCTTCACTTCAAAAAGGCATCAAGATCCAATCTAAGGTCAACACAAGCGAGCAGGTCAAGAATCAAGATTTGACTCCAGAAGACACATATATAGGAATTTTGTTCTCTTAGTTGGCAGACATATATAGTGCTCTTCTCTTTTTCTTTTGATGTAAGAAGCGAGAAACAACAACAGCAACAGCAGCAGCAGCGACAGCGACAGTCTTAACTCCAATGTTCGGTAGTCCCAGCTACCAACTTTACTCAGAACTACACCGACCTGATTCCTTTATAGCGAAGGATATGTAGGCGACCTCGGAAGCAAGGTTCGGTCACCTTTTTCAAACATGCTTTTAGTGGAGTGATATTTGAGCAAAAATTAGCCATGGAATTCACTTTTCTTTGCACGAAAACTCTCCATGTTCTCGAGCAAAGAGGGGCAGCTGTAAATGCTAAATTTTTGCTCTTGACTTTTTCTTTACATTATAATTTTTAGAATTCTTACGTGTGTATTTTTAGGCTTTTATATTAGATTATGTTAAATAATTTGATATGAGGGTTGGGGATTGGGTTTAATCATTTTTAAAGCCAAAATTGGCCCAAATATTGGATCAAAACCAGTGGCCCAACAACCCAAGACTTGCTCCATATGCTTTGACCTGGAAGACTTCAAAACTACGTAGTTTTGTTAGTTTACTAAGATCAAATCCTACCCATCCATTCCATCTTTATCCAACAGCTGTCATTCACTCTCTGCCCTAGGTATATAAAGCCTAAAATCCCAAAAGATTTGCCCCATTCTCTTATTACTCTCCCCCTTTCTTCTTCTTCTCTCTTCTTTGTCTCCTCTCTGCCGCCTCCACCGGCCGCCGCCCATCTCCGCCGGCCGGAAATCGCAGCCGCCGGCGGACCACCAATCAACCCCATTTTTTCACCCCATGCTCTCCTTAACTCCCTCATTCCGAACCTCCAAGCTAAATTCCCCAAAAACCCCTCAAAATCCACGAATTTTAGATCTAGGAAACCCTAGCCGCCACCTTTTTGCCCAAATTCGTAAAGTTCCAACCACCACCACCCTACAATACTTACATCAACGGAAAGAGCTCCTCAAGACCTATCTATAGATATCAATCTCAAGATGAAACTCCGACCACTAATTTTCCGGCCACCGGCCAGCCACCCTTTCGCCACTGTCGTCGCACCACTCCTTCTCTATTTTAGCCCAATATGACATCAAGTTCATTGAATTTGGTGTCTACCAAAATGAAATAAGTGTTCCATGGTAGGGTAGCCACTTCTTGGCATCTCCGACGTCTCCTCGTGGCTCGAACAGCTTCAACCACGCTCCTTAGGTATTCCGTCATCTCTTTATTTAATTTCTGATTTTTTTTAGTTGTAATACGTTAGTTCCAGATTTTAATTTTAGTTTTTGAATTTTTTGGTTGTTTCTTGTTAATTAGAGTTTCAAGTTAGGTTTATTTAATTAGTTATCTCTATTTAGTTTAGTTGTTTGTTAGATTATTACGATTAAACGGGATCTTTAGTGTATTAGTTAAATCGTTTACTTAGTTAATCAATTATTTAGTTGTCGAACGTCATTGTCCGATTGTTAGCAATGCTCGTCTAGTCTCTATTTTGAGAATTAGTTTGTGAATTCAGTTGTTTGTTCTACGTTTAGTTTGCACAATCAATTTGTTTTAATTTAGTTAGTTTGGATTTTAGTTCCGTTTGAAGTCTTGTTTCTATTTTGTCAATTGTTAGTTATGTGAGTTTGTTTTAGTTTAAATTAATAGGGTAGTATTGATGTTGTTAAAATCTGATGTTTTTATGGGTTTGATCATGTCTTAGGATACTAGTAGCTTACTTTTGACTAGTAGGTTGGCTGAAATGACATTTTTGCTCCTTGCTTCTGCTATAGCAGATTTTCAGGCTGTCCTTTCACCTTTGGACAGCCTTTGAACAGTGTTTAGCATAAAAAGTCAGTCCTTTTTGGACAGATTTTTGGTGAACCAAAATCTGCCCAAAAAGTGGCTTTCTTTGCCTACTTAAGGGCTGCCCTTTCCTCATTTTGCATAGACTCTACCATACATTTGCTAGACATTTTTAAATACTAAAAAAACACAATTTTAGGAGCAAAAATCAGCAGCTGACTTAAAGAAAGTAAGCTGAAATGGTGAGCTTTAGGAGTGAATCTTAGAGTGCAAACTTTTAGAAAAGTATAAGTCTTCTTTAGAGTTCATTTTTGGGTTTCTTCTCTAAGTTTTCAGGCTATTTTAACACGGATTTACTGCTGTTTCGCTGCTGTTGCATTGCTGAAATTCAGTCCCTCCTTGCTAATATTTTCTTTCCGTTGATCAGGTATTTCCTCAACTGTTGTACTACTTTTTGGATCAAGATTGAAGGGAAATGAAGTGATTCAAGTCCTTTTAGTATATTGTGTTTGTGTATGACATGTTTAAATGATGTTTGGGTTGTTGTTTATATTGCTTGAATACTTACTATATTAAGATTCTGTTTATGCCTAAGTAGGAACCCGTAATTTTAGTGTTAGTATTCAAAGCTTGCATCCTTATCACTTATCACTTCTACTTTAGGTTAATGATTAAAATCAGTTGTGAAGGCTTCTTTATCTTGCTGGAATTTTTATGTTGTTAACTTGTAGATATATTTTTTAAGATAAGTGCACTTTAAGCTTAAAGCGCTAGTGCTCAACAATAGTGGAGTTTTTTTTCCAGTTTAATTTTCGTCTGCTTAAGGCCTGTAGTATATTGAGTTGGTATGGGTTATTCAGCAAAAAGTTTTCAATTAGTTTACTATTGCAATTATTGTTAAATAAAAAAAAATCAGGATACACTAGTAGGTTATTAGTTGATTTGTAGTTGTGGATAGGCTTTAATATGTATGGGCCAAAGTGAACTCAAATTCAGCCAGGCCCATTATGAGGTTAAGCATGCTAGCAGGGCCATTTGTCTTTAATAGTAAGGTAGCTTAATGCCAAAAATAATAGAATTTGCCATTTTAAATCCAACAAACAAAGCTGGTCCAAGTTTCTAATTACAAGTTTTTCAAATAGTTTTTCAATTCATCATATTTTCTTTTTAATAATTATGTAACTTAATTACCTGTGTAATTTAATCACCTTAATAATTAATTTAAACACAAGGCAACTAGTAGGTGCGTTTTAACTTTTTCATTCACGGACTCGCTTGCGTAGCGTGATATTAACTCTTAATATTTTAATTCAATAGTGTCATACTATTTCTACTAGCTTTAATTATTTTCTAATTTAATTAATTCTTTTGCTAAAATTACGGTTTCGCTTGCGTAGCGCGATACTTAATATTTTAGTAATTTTTAAGTGTAGTAACTTTTTTTTTCAAAAGTAATAATGTACTAATAATTCTTGCCATAACTGCGGATTCTGATGCGTAGCGCTGTTATGATCAAATTAATATATTTCGTCTCGATCACGCGTTCGCTTGCGTAGTATGGTTATAACATCTTATTATTCAAAATTTTTCTTTAATTTTTCTAATAATCTAGATATAAAAGCGGCTAGGTAAAAATATAAAAAGCATATAAATATCAATTTGTTCAAAATTAATTAAAGCCAAGTTTAAGTCAATAAAGCGACCGTGCTAGAACCACGGAACTCGGGGAATGCCTTACACCTTCTCCCCGGTCAACAGAATTCCTTACCCGAACTTTGTTTTCGCGGACCAATAATAATAGAGTCAAATCTTCCTATGACTAGGGATTCAAATAAAAAGGTGACTTGGAATACCCAAAAAAATTAATTCCAAGTGGCGACTCTGTAAACAAAATAATCCTTATTTCAAAACTATCACTTTAATTGGAAAAACTCTTTAACCCACCCACAATCCATAACATATATATCTTTTTTGGGGTAAAAAGGGGTGTGACAATTAATACACATGAAAAATGGATATAAAGACAAATTCGTGTTAGATGACCTCAAAATACCAAAAAAGAAACCCCAAAGTCATAGGAAGTGGCGAGTATTGGTCATTAGGCTATTTCCTATGGACTTACAAAATTTTAGGCCAATCAGAGTCCGTGAAATAAATTTTACATAATCAACAATACTACTTAATAAATACGAAAAAGTAGATATAATTATAAATTTGTGTTGCATGACTCAAAAATACTATAAAATGAACCCGAAAGTCATGGCGAAGCAATGAGTATTGCTCACTAGGCATTTCCTATAGACCTACGAAAATTCAGGCCAATCGCAGTCCCTATTTTTTTTTTTTTTTTTACAAAAATCAACATGTATTGATACATACGAAAAAGTGAATATTATCATAAATTCACGTTGCATGATCTCAAAATACTCAAAAATAAAAAGTCATATTGAAGCAAAAAGTATTGGTTACTAGGCCATTTCCTATTAACCTACAAAATTTCATGCCAATCGGAGTCCGTAAGAAAAGATTATACAAAATCAGCATATACTAATACACACAAAAAAGTGGATATAATTATAAATTCATGTTGTATGACTCCCAAACACCATAAAATGAACCCGAAAGTCATTGCGAAGCAATTAGTACTGGTCACTGGCCGTTTCCTAGGGACCTACAAAAATTCTGGCTAATCGGAGTCAGTCAAAGAAATATTCAAAATCACCATATACTAGTACATACAAAAAAGTCGATATAATCACAAATTCGTTGCATGCTCCTAAAATACAAAAATATGAACCCGAAAGTCTTGGAAAAACGATGAGCATTAGTCACTATACCGTTTTCTATGGACTTACAAAAATTCAAGCTAATCAGAGTCCGTCAAAGAAATTCTACAAAATCAACATGTACTAATACATATGAAAAAATAGATATAATAAAAAATTCATGTTGCCTGACCATGAAACGCCATATAATGAATTTGAAAGTCATGGTGAAACAATAAGTACTTGTCAATTGCCTTTTCCTATTGACCTACAAAAATTCAGGGCAAGCAGAGTGCATCGAAAAAATACTACAAATCAGCATGTACTAATACATAGAAAAAAATAAAAAATAAAAATCATAAATTTAGGTTACGTGACCCTTAAACACAAAAAACTAAACCAAAAGACATGGCGAAGCAATGAGTATTGGTCACCAGGCCGTTTTCTGTGAACGTACAAAATTTCTGGCCAATCAGAGTCCGTAATATTTTTAAAAAAAATTTACTATGTACTATTACATACGAAAAATAAAAATAATCACAAATTCATGTTGTATGACCCCAAAACACTAAAACGTGACCTGAAAGGCATGGAAAAGCGATAAGTATTGGTTAATAGGCTGTTTCCTATGGACCTATAAAAATTTAGGCCAATCGGAGTCATCTACAAGATCAACATGAACTACTACACATAAAAATATGGATATAATCATAAATTCGTATTGCATGACCATAAAACGCCAGAAAATAAACTCAGAAGTCATGGCCAAGCAATTTGGTCACTAGGCCGTTTCCTATGGACCTACGGAAATTCAGGCAAATCGGAGTCCGTCAAAATAATTTTACAAAATCAGCATGTACTAACATACGAAAATGTGGATATAATTATAAATTCATATTGCATGATCCCGAAATGCCTTAAAATGAACCTAAAAGTCATGGCGAAGCAATGCATTTTTTATAGGCCCATAAAATATTAGGAGATTCGAGGCTGGTCGCCCGAATTCATGCAGATGGCGTGTACTATAGCACACAAAAATCTGAAAATCATCCTGAATACCTATTTTTTGGACAAATAATGATGAACGGTCATGGCGAAGTTATGCCTATTATTTATTAGGTCATTTTTATGGGCCCAAAAATTTTTAGGAGATTCGAGGTAGGTCGCCCGAATTCATGCAGATGGCGTGATAGCCATGAAAATATGGGAATCATCTGAAATTCTTGTTTTATGGCCCTAAAATGCCAAAAAGCAAGGAGCGATCATGGCAAAGAGATGACTATTGTTAATTAGGTTAATTTTGATGAGCCAATAAAATTTTAGGATATTCGGGACCGGTTGCCCAAATTCATGCAAATGACGTGGACTATAGCACATGAAAATCTGAAAATCGTCCTGACTTCCTATTTTATGACCCTAAAACGCCAAAAACCGAGGAACAATCATTGCGAAGCGATGCCTATTATTCATTGGGTCATTTTTTATGGGCCCGCAAAATTATAAGAGTTTCGGGGCTGGTCGCCCAAATTTATACAGATGGCGTGGACTATAACACACGAATCGGGGAATCGTTCTGAATTCCTATTTTATGGAAATAAAATGCTAAATAATGAGGAACGGATATGGCGAAGTGATTACTATTGTTCAGTAGATGATTCGGCCCACAAAATTTTAGGAGATTCGGATCCGGTCGCCAGAATTCTTGCAAACGGCGTGGACTATAACACACGAAAATCTCGGAATCGTCTTGATTTTCTATTTTACATCCCTAAAACACTAAAACATAAAAAACGATCATGACAAAACGATGATTATTGTTCATTAGATCATTTTTTATGGGCCCGTAAAATTTTGGAGATTCGGAGCTAGTCGCCCGAATTCATGCAGATGGCGTGGACTATAGAACACGAATATCTGAGAGTCTTCTTGAATTTCTGTTATATGGCCCTAAAACGCCAAAAAGGAGGAATGGTCACGGAAAAGCGATAGCTATTGTTCATTGGAATGTTTTTGATGGGTATGTAAAATATTAGGAGATTCGGGGCTGCTCGCTCGAATTCATGCAGATGGTATGGACTATAGCACACGAAAATCTAGAAATTGTTATGAATTCCTTTTTTATTGCCCTAAAACGTCAAAAACGAGAAACAGTCATGGCGAAGTGATGATTGTTCATTAGGTCATTTGTATGGGCCTAAAAGTTTTAGGAGATCCGGGGCAGGTCGCCAGAATTCAAGCAGATCGCATGGACTATATCACAGGAATATTTTGGGAATCATCTTGAATTCCTGTTGTGATGACCCAAAAGGTCATCTCGTGATTTAAAACCCAATTCGGG
Source organism: Nicotiana attenuata (assembly GCF_001879085.1). Classification (NCBI taxonomy): domain Eukaryota; kingdom Viridiplantae; phylum Streptophyta; class Magnoliopsida; order Solanales; family Solanaceae; genus Nicotiana; species Nicotiana attenuata. The sequence continues at coordinate 43,014 of NW_017670382.1, read as the reverse complement.
GTTCCGAGGCCTCCAAGACCTCAATTTCTTTCTCCTTGATTTGCATGCACAGTCCGAGCGCGTTTCCGGAAAGCCTTTATGTGAAAATTTGAGAAAATATTAAGTTTTGCCTTTAAAATTGATTTAAGTTGACTTCGATCAACATATTGAGCCCGGACCCGTGCTTTGACGGTCCTGGAGGGTCCATAGTAAAATATGGGACGTGGGCGTATGCCCGGAATTGAGTTCCGAGGTCCCTAGCCCGAGAAATGAATTTTTGAAGAAAATTATTAAACTGTAAATATATGGTTTTTAAAAATTGAATAATGTTTGAACTTGTTGGTATCGGGACCGTATTTTGGTTCTGGAGCCCGGTACAAGTCCGTTATAATATTTATACCTTATCTGTGAAATTTGATTAGAAATGGGACTGATTTGATGTGATTCGGACGTCCGGTTGTGAAAATAGAAACTTTAAGTGTTCTTGAGAACTTCATTGATTTTGATACAAAATCCGTAGTTTTAAGTGTTATTTTAGCGATCTGATCGCATGAGCTAGTCCGTATGATGTTTTTAGACTTGTGCGCATGTTTTGTTTGGTGCCCCGAGGGCTCGGGTGAGTTTCGGATAGGCTACGGGATGTTTCGGACTTAGAAATTTCTGCTGTTTAGCTGTTGCAGGTGCACAGGTATTTTGTGCTTCGCAATCGCGAAGAGTAAATTTGTCTGAGGGAGCAATCCTTCTACGCGAACGCGAGGAACTGGTCGCGAATGCGAAGTGTTGGGGGCATTACCCTTCGCGAATGCGACCAGGCTATCGCGAACGCGAAGCATGGGAACTGGGGGAGGGGAAAGATACTCTACGCGAACGCGGCAAACGGCTCACGAACGCAAAGATTGGGGGGGATATACCATCGTGAACGCGTAGGGTGTCTCGTGAACGCGAAGGTTACTAGGACCATAGCTTCGCGAACGCGACAGACCTCTCGCGATCGTGAATAAGGTCTGTCCAGTGTTTTAAAATCAGAACCAAAGATGGGATCAGACCAAAAATTTCATATTTTCCTCCATAGAATTCGACCTTGGGTGATTTTTGAAGGGGGGATTCAACACCAAATCATAGGTTCGTGTTCTAAAACTCATTCCTTTCAATTTCCATCAACACCCATTAGATTTCTAGGCCTAAATCTTGTTCTTTAAGAGTAGAAATTAGGGATTTTGGGAGAATTGGGGATTTTACAAATTTGGGACCTCGATTTGGGGTCAGATTCCGAAACTAATTGCATATTTGGGCTCGCGGGAGAATGGGTGAACGGGTTTTGGTCTGAACCTCAAGTTTTGACCAAGCGGGCCCGGGGTCGGTTTTTGACTTTTTGGGGAATTGTTGGGAAACTTGTAATTATGCAATGGAAATGATTTATTTAGCGATAATTGATATTATTAAGTTAATTATGATTAGATACGAGCGGGTTGGAAGTAAAAACTAAGGGAAAAGCAGTATTTGAGGCTTGAGTTCGGCCGTTGAATCGAGGTATGTGTTGTGGCTAACCTTAGCTTGACGGATTAGGTATTGTTGCCTTATTTGCTACGTGTTTAGTTGTTGAGTACGACGTATAGGTGAGGTGCCGAGTATCTATACGTTGTTGTCGGGTCATAGCATGCGAGTGAGTCTTGTACTTGTGACTGTTGTATTTCTTTATACGTACTGTTCATGCTTAAACTGGTTATTCTTCATGTTAAATAAGTCTTATTATGTTTTCTTGATATTGGATGTTGGTTAGGTATTGACTCAAGTTGAGATTTATATTGTGAAGTTAATTGTTGAAACGAGGTTGGTTATTGATAATTCCATTGCTGGGTTGTTATTGTTTCTATTTTTTGGGCGAGGAAGAGTGTAAAACACGAAGGGTGATGTCGTGCAAGATATTGTGAGTGAGTGTTAATGCACGAAGGGTGATGACGTGCCGTATTCTGATATTGATAATGCACGAAGGGTGATGCTGTGCCGTTTTTATTGTTTCTTATGGTAAGGACGAGAGTAAAAGCACGAAGGGTGATGTCGTGCCATTCTTATCAGATTTATATGGTGAGGTTGAGAGTAAAAGCACGAAGGGTGATGCCGTGCATCTTTCCGTTACTGTATTTACTAGTTGTTACTGGTTCAAGGTGTACTAGCTGTTTAAACTCTCTACTATTGAGATTCTTATTTTTGCAATCCCCTCAGCATGTTTTCCCCTTCCCATTATTTTCTGTTAAATTTCCGTTATTGTTATTTCCTCGTTTATTAATTAACTGCACAGGTTCATGTTAATTATCGTGTCCTAGCCTCGTCACTACTTTGCCGAGGTTAGGCTCGGCACTTACCAGTACATGGAGTCGGTTGTACTGATACTGTACTCTGCACTTTCTGTGCAGATTTCGGTTCCGGACCTCGTTGATTAGAGTTGAGTTGCTGCCTTCAGTCCATCAGGAGACCCAAGGTAGATCTGCCAGCGTTCGCAAACCTTGGAGTCCCCTTCCCTCTATCTTAGTTTATCTTGTTTTCCTTCATTTCGAGAACAAATGTATTTTCTTTAAACCAATATTTGTAGAAACTCTTAGAAGTTCGTGGATTGTGACACCAGATCTTTGGGTAGTCGTGTAATATTGTTTTAAACTGTTATAGAATTTCCGTACTTCTTATTGGTTTGTTTAAATTACTGTTAGTTACTGTTTTGGTTAGTGATTGGTGTGATAGAACTGTATCTGTTGGCTTGCCTAGCATTCTAAGAGTTAGGCGCCATCACGATCCCGACGGTGGGAAATCCAGGTCGTGACACCTATTTTATGTGACGACCCAACCCGTCGTCTCATGTATTACAGCCCCGTTTCCCCCATTTATTTCTCTTTCATGTTTTATTATCAGCAACGGCTGAGTTAGAGTTTAATTGAATTGGTTTGGATAGGAAATGAGACACTTAGTCTCTTTAAGGAAGGTTTGGTTTGGAAAAGTCAACCGAACGTTGACTTATTAGTTAGAAGGCTCGGATGTGAATTCCGGTGATTCGGTTAGCTTCGGGAGGTGATTTGTGACTTAGGAGTGCGATCGAAAGTGATTTCGGAGGTCCGGAGTAGAATTAGGCTTGAATTGGCAAAGTTGGCATTTTGGCGAATTCCGGTGGATAGGTGAGATTTTGATCCGAGGGTCGGAATGGAATTTCGAGGGTTGCCGTAGCTCCGTTAGGTGATTTTGGATATGTGTGCAAAATTTTAGGTCATTCGGAGGTGTTTTGGTCAGGTTTTTTATCGAATGCGTAATTCGGAAGTTTTTAAGAAACTTAGGCTTGAATTCAATGTGATTTGATGGTTTTAGCGTTGTTTAATGTGTTTTAAAGATTGGAACAAGTTTGGATAAGGTATTAGGATGTGTTGGTGTTTTGGTTGAGGTCCCGGGGGCCTCGGGGTGAATTCGGGTGGTTAAACGAGCGTTTTGAGGTGTGTTGCAGGTTCAGTTTTTCTGTCATCTGGTATTTCCGCTTCTGCGGAAATGGACCGCAGAAGCGGTTCCGCAGAAGAGGGTAAAGGAGCGTAGAAGCGGTTCGTAGCCTGGTGGAGTGTTTCCGGAAAAGCGGAACATTTTTCGCAAATGCGAGAAGCGGACTATAAACCGTAGAAGCGGTCTTGAGTGGTTCGCAGAAGCGGATGAGGAGACGCAAAAGCGGACGTTGGGTTTTTAAGTGAAGACCGCATAAGCGGAATTTTGGCCGCAGAAGCTGTCCCGCATAAGCGAAAATCGCTGTTGGCAGAAGGGTTTAAAATATTAAATTTCATCCGCGAACAAGAGGTAGTTTCCACAATTTTTAAGCGACTTGGAGAGCTTTGGGCGAGGATTTTTTAGGGTTTTGACTGAGAATCAATTGAAGGTACGTCTCTTGGCCTAATTATTCGAGTTTATGGTAGAAATTACATGTAAATTGTGGAAAATTCATAAAAAACGGGTCAAGTTAGGGCTTGGAAAGCTGTGATGTAAAAAATGGATTTTGAAAGGGCATTTGAACTCCGATTTTGGTATAATTGGTATGTGTAGACTCGTGGCGAGACGAGGAATCCAGTGATGTAAATTTTGTAATTTTTCGAGAAGTGGGCCCGGGGCTTGGGTTTTGCCAACTTCGTGAATTTTGGTGTTTTTCGAGTCTTTTCGATTGGGTTATGTTTCTTTAGCCTATTGTAATGTATTCATTGTGGTTTTAATCAGATTCGGCGTGCGAAGAGGTTGATTCGAAAGGCAAGGGCATAGCGAGCTAGACTTGTGGCCGGCTTGAGGTGAGTAATAGATGTAGATGATGACCTGAGGGTTTGAAACCCCGGTATATCACACTGTGATGCTATATTGAGGCGAGACACGCACTCTATGACGAGTGCGGGGTCGATAGTGACTGGGGATTTTGACCTAGTCTGTTCCGATTGATGTTCGTACTGTGTTCTTGACTAGAAATTGTTTGGTAATCATCCTACTTGGATTTTATGAATGTGTTTGGGCTTTGTGCCTATCATTTGCATCCTTCAGGGATCCTTATCACTGCTTTCATGATGCTTAGCATATTTCATGATATCAGTCCTGAGTTAGACACTGCCTCGAAATGGTTAGTAAATAAATAAAGGTTTAAACACTTAGCTCTAAAATTCCTAATAATTGACACTAAAATGAATAATTTGACTGTGCACGATTGGCTTGCATGCATATATATATACCTGGACTGAGTGTGGATCGGGCTGCACGCCGCAGCGAATGTTACGATGATATTGCGCTTGGGCTGTAAGAGCCCCTCCGGAGTCTGAACCCCCACAGTGAGCGCGGGTACCCAAATGGATCGGGCTGCGCGCCGCAGCGGTCATGTGCATTGCATTGCATTCATGCATTTATACCTAATTGTCTTATTTGTCCTGATATTGTTGTTGTTTCATCGTTTTATGTGCTGAATCGCTGATTATAGCTTTATATTGTAATATTTCGGAATTTCTTACTTTCAGCCAATATATGTTTATTACTCATTGAGTTGGAAGTACTCACTTTACTCCCTGCACCATGTGTGCAGATTCAGGTGCTCCGGAGACTTAGTGGAGCTGTTTGTTGTCTTCTTGGATTTCGGTATAGGAGTTGTTGAGGTAGCTGCCTGACGTCCGCAGGAGCCGACTTCTCCCATTTATTGCATTTGTCTTTCCCTATCCTAGAATTTCTTTATTACTATGAATATATTACTCTGTTACATTTAGAGGCTCTAGACTCGTGACTCCAGATCTATTGGGGAAATGTTTGGTATATTCGTTATTATTTTTCGTACTATTTTATCTAGTTCCAGATTGGAAACTTGATATTTACTATTTTAATCGTAAATTTGTTAACGGATTGCGAATTTGGGTTGAGAGTATTTAATTGGTCGGGCCTGCCTAGCATTAGTGCTGGGCGCCATCACGACCGGGATTGGGGTCGTGACAAGTTGGTATCAGAGCCTAGGTTACTAGGGCTCGCGAGTCATGAGCCGGTTTAGTAGAGTCTCGCAGAACGGTACGGGGACGCCTGTACTTCTCCTCGAGAGGCTGCAGAACCTTTAGGAAAACTCCATATTCTTGAAATTCTTGTCGTGCGGCTTTGTGATTCGAAAACTAAATTCCTGTATTCTATTCTCTCGCAGATGGCGAGAACTCTGCTACCGGACGCGATGGTCGACCACCAGTACCACCCACTAGAGGTCGTGGACGCGGTCGTGGTCGTGGTCGAGGTAGGGCAGCAGAGACAACACCTGCTGACCCACCAGCTGCCACAGTTCAGGACCAGACTCCAGCTGTCGATGTCCCAGCAGCACCTGTGCAGGCACCAGCAGTGCCTATTGCTATTCCTGGTCTCCAGGAGACCTTGGCACAGATACTATCAGTTTGCAGGCCTGGCTCAGGCAGTCTCAGCTTCTACCGCAGCAGTTGCTTCCCAGACCGGGGGAGGACATCAGACCCCAGTTGCTCACACACCTGAGCAGGATGCCCAGGGACTTCAAACACCGGAAGCAGCCATAGCTTCGCCAGTTGCTCCAGTTGCTCCAGTTGCTCCAGTTGCACCAGTTGCAGCCTATGAGGCTCCAGCTATGCCGGACGATGAGCAGGTCGCCTTGAGAGATTCGGCAGGCTTCAGCCACCGAGGTTCAGCGGTGCTGAGGGTGAGGATGCCCAGGGTTTTCTGGATAAGTGTCAGCGCATGCTTCGCACTGCAGGGATCTTAGAGTCGAGTGGTGTGGCTTTTACTACTTTCTAGTTCTCAGGGCCTGCATTCACCTGGTGGGAGGACTTCGAGAGTCGTAGGCCGGTTGGTGCAGCGCCCCTTACATGGAAGCAGTTCTCCACTGTCTTTCTGGAGAAGTACGTACCGTAGTCTCACAGGGAGGAGCTACGTCGTCAGTTCGAGTGGTTGGTTCAGGGGGACATGTCTGTGACCCAGTACGAGTTGAGATTCACGCAGCTAGCTCGGCATGCCACTTGGATGATCCCGACAGATCGGGAAAGGATTAGGAGGTTCGTGGATGGCCTCAACTAGTTCACTCTGCATTTTGATGACCAGAGAGAGGGTTATGGGTGCCTCGTTTGAGGAGGTAGTTGACATGGCTCGAGAGTATTGNAAGGATATAGCTTCAGTGAAGGTACAGTGGAGAGGTCGGCCCATGGAGGAGGCTACTTGGGAGACCGAGCGGGAGATGCTGAGCAGATATCCTCACTTGTTTGAGACTCCAGGTATGTTCCTTGACCCGCTCGAGGACGAGCGTTTGTTTTAGTTGGGGAGGATGTGATGACCCGGCCCGTCGTCACGTGAGTTACCGCCCCGTTTTTCCCATATTATGTTTCTCTATGCTTCATTATCGGTATTTGAGGTAATCGAGTTGGATTGGTTTGGTCTTGGTAGGAGATGAGACATTTAGCCTCTCTAAGGAAAGCTTGTTTTGGAAAAGTCAACCGGAAGTTGACTAATTGGTTAGAGAGTTCGGATGTGATTTCCGGAGATTCGGTTAGCTTCGTGGGATGATTTGTGACTTAGAAGCGTGATCGGAATTGGTTTTGGAGGTCCGGTATAGAATTAGGCTTGAATTGGCGAAGTTAGTATTTTGGCAAATTCCGGTTGGTAGGTGAGATTTTGATCCGAGGGTCGAAATGGAATTCCGAGAGTTTCAGTAACTCCGTTAGGTGATTTTGGATGTGTGTGCAAAATTTCAGGTCATTCGGAGATGTTTTGGTTCGAGTTTTGATCGAATGCGTATTGCGGAAGTTTTGAAGAAACTTAGGCTTGAATTCGATGTGATTTAATGGTTTTAGCGTTGTTAGACGTGTTTTGAGGATTGGAACAAGTTTGAATAATGTTTTAAGATGTGTTGGTAACTTTGGTTGAGGTCCCGGGGGCCTCGGGGTGATTTCGGGTGGCTAACGGAAGGAATTTGAAGATGGAAAATTGCAGTTTTTGGTTGCAGCAGGTGTTTCCGCATCTGCGGAAAGGAGATCGCAGATGCGGTCTCGCAGAAGCGAGCTAGGCCACGCAGGAGCGGAAATAGGAGCCCAGGTCAGGTTCCGCAGAAGCGGGACATTGGGTCGCTTAAGCAGTCCCGCAGATGCGAAGTTGGATCGCAGAAGCGGAAAGTCGCCTTAAGTGAAAGGTCCGCAGGAGCGGACATTGACCGCATAAGCGGAAGGCACAAAAGCGGGAATTAATCCGCAGAAGCGGAAATAACTGGCAGGTTAAGTGAGAACATCTTCTTCGCGAATTTTTGAAAGAGTGACTTTTGGACTCCGAACCTTGAGAGCTTTGAGGCGATTTTGAAGAGGGATTCGAGGGCTATTATCAGGTATGAACTCTTGGACTTAGAGCTTGATTTTATGGTGTATAAACATGAATTTGGACTGAATAATCAAGGAATCAAAGGTCAAAAATGGTGGTTTAGGGCATGAATTTAAGAGAGTTTAAAATATGGATTTGAGGGGTCAAATGGACCCCGATTTTGATGATTTTGATATGTATAAACTCGTGGTGAGACGAGGAATCCGGAGATGCAAATTTCATAATTTTTCGAGAAGTGGGCCCGTGGCTCGGGTTTTGCCAACTTCGTGATTTTTGATATTTTTCGAGTCTTTTCGGTTGGGTTATGACCCATTAGCCTATTGTGATGTATTCCTTGTGGTTTTGATCAGATTAGACGCGCAAGGAGGTCGATTCGAGGGGAAAAGGCATAGCGAGCTAGACTTTGACCGGCTAGATGTGAGTAATGATTTTGAATGACGTCCTGAGGGTTTGAAACCCCGGATTTGCACAACTTGGTGCTATGTTGAGATGAGACACGCGTTCCATGACGAGTGCGGGGTCATTTACTATTGGGGACTGTGACTTGGTCCAGTCTGGATTATATTTCACCGCATATTAGCAATGACTTGTTGTTTTCACTATGATTTGGGCTTATCGCCATATTTGGGGCTTATTGCCGACTGTTTGAACTCTTTATGAACTATCATCACTGTTTTCGTCAGTGTTTGAAATATTATTTGAACTTAGTCCATGTGATTTACACTGTTTCTTGAACTCAACCATATTTACTCAAACTTGGAGTTTTAAACTGATATTTGAACTATTGTTTGAGCTGAGTATTATTGCTTTACTGTTGCCCGAGGGGCTATTGACTATTTCTGGACTGATTGAGGCCAAGGGCCTTATGTGAGGGCATGATGAGTGAGGTGAGGAGGCTTTCAGGCCTCGTATTGATACTGTTCAGGCTTTCAGGCCTTGTTGATAGCGCTTGGGCTGTAGGAGCCCCTCCAGAGTCTGCACACCCACAGTGAGCGCGGGTACCCATCTAGAGTGATTAAATATTGCACAGTGGTAACAATGACACTGTTATACGCGTTTGGTCAGGTAATAATGACTGACCAGTCAGGTAACAATGACCGAGCAGTGGTAACAATGGCACTGTAATACGGGTTTGGTTAGGTAACAATGGCTGATCGGTCAGGTACCAATGGCTGACTTACTGGCTGAGTATGATTGATTTTTAGCTGCTTTCAAAAAGATTTCCTTCCTATATTTCACTGGTTTCTACTGTTTATCTGATGTTGCTGCTTGAGATAGCATTATTTGTGCCCTTGTGGGATTTTATGTTCTCAGTCGTTATTTAATTTTATTACTCACTGGGTCGGAGTACTCACATTACTTCCTGCACCATGTGTGCAGAGACAGGCACAACTGAGTTCGTACCTGAGCGCTGATTTCCTTCCAGACCAGGCGGACTAGGAGAGACGAGGTAGCTGTCGACGTCCACAGCCCCGTTTCTTCCTTATCTTCTGCATATTTTATTCATCTTCAGACTATGTTTCCAGACTTGTAGTATTTTCATCAACTCTGTAGTAGCTCGTGACTTGTGACACCCCGATCATCGGGCTGAGTTTGGGATGGTTTTTCCCCGTTATGTTACGTTTATTTCCGCACTTATGATTAATCAGTATCTATGGTTTAAACCTGTTATGCTAAGAAATTGTCAAAAGCAGTGTTGATTGTTCTGTTGGCTGGCCTTGTCTTCACGAGAGGCGCCATCACGACCGGGTGGGAATTGGGTCGTGACAAGTTGGTATCAGAGCCTAGGTTACTAGGTCTCACGAGTCATGAGCAGGTTTAGTAGAGTCTCGCGGATCGGTACGGAGACGTCCATACTTATCCTCGAGAGGCTGCAGAACCCTTAGGAAAACTTCACATTCTTGAAATTCTTGTCGTGCGATTTTGTTGATCCGGGAACTAAACTTCTGTGTTCTATCCTCTCGCAGATGGCGAGGACCCGCGCTACAGGACGAGACGGACGCCCACCGGTACCACCTACTGAGGGTACTAGAGGCCGCGGGCGCGGTCGTGGTCGCGGTAGGGGCAGAGCCGCGAGGACAGCACCCATTGCCCCACCAGTTGCCCCGGCTCAGGATCAGGCCCCAGCTGCAGACATTCCAGCAGCACCTGTACAGGCACCGGCAGTGCCCATTGTGATTCCGGGTCTCCAGGAGACCTTGGCTCAGATACTATCAGTTTGCACTGGCCTAGCCCAGGTAGTTTCAGCCACTGCTACAGCGGCTACCTCTCAGGCCGGGGGAGGCAGTCAGACCCCCGCCGCTCACACACCGGAGCAGGTTATGCAGGGTTTACAGACACCGGGAGCAGCTCCAGCTCAACCGGTTGCACCAGCAGCACCAGTTGCACCAGTCGCACCAGTTCAGGACTTTGTAGTCCCAGTTATGCCAGACGATGAGCAGCGTCGTCTTGAGAGGTTCAGTAGGCTCCAGCCTCCATTTTTCAGTGGTGCTCAGGGCGAGGATGCCCAGGGGTTTCTGGAAAAGTGTCAGCGTATTCTTCGGACAGCAGGGATTTTGGAGACCAGCGGGGTAGCATTCACCGCATTTCAGTTCACAAGGGCTGCCTTCACATGGTGGGAGTCGTATGAGCGGCGTAGGCCGGCAGGTGCAGCGCCTTTGTCATGGCAGGAGTTCTCCACTATCTTTTTGGAGAAGTGGGTACCACAGTCTCAGAGAGAGGAGCTGCGCAGGCAGTTCGAGTGGCTTCGACAGGGAGACATGACTGTGACCCAGTATGAGGCGAGATTTTCTGAGTTGGCCCGTCATGCCTCGTGGATAGTTCCGACCGACAGAGAGAGGATCAAGAGGTTTGTAGATGGACTTAACTATCACCTTCGTGTTCTGATGACTCGAGAGAGGGTTCTGGGTATTTCCTTTGAGGATGCAGTTGATATTGCTCGTGATATTGAGATGGCTCGCCGTCAGGACAGAGAGGAGAGGGAGGCCAAGAGGCCTCGAGGTTCTGGTAGCTTCAGTGGTGCTCCATCTAGGGGTCAGTTCCAGCAGAGCAGAGGTCGTTCATTTAGGCCTCCTCAGTCAGCTCGCTCTGAGTATCGTGGGTCATCTTCCGGTCGAGGTCATCAGGGTTATCAGCAGAGCCAGCCGTCTATCAGCGCTCTTCCAGCTCAGGGTTCATCACGAGCTCCATCTGTTCAGGTTTCCTCCAGACCGAGTGCGTCAGCCAGTCACTCTTATGTGCGTGGTTCCCTTCAGTCCCATTCTCCAGCACCCGGGAGCTGTTATGAGTGCGGGGAGGTTGGGCACATGTGGAGGCATTATCCTCGGCGTCGTGGTAGTCAGTCTCAGCAGAGGGGTCAGCCCTTGTCTTCTGGCCCATCCTCTTCAGCACCCGCCCCGCCAGCTAGGGGTGAGAGTCAGGCAGCTAGGGGTCGCCCCAGAGGGGGAGGCCGATTAGGCGGTGGCCAGGCGCGATTCTATGCTCTCCCAGACAGGAGAGACGCTATTGCATCAGATGCTGTTATCACAGGTATTATCTCTGTCTGCCACAGGGATGCCTCTGTCTTATTTGATCCCGGTTCTACCTACTCTTATGTGTCTTCATATTTTTCCCATCATCTGGGTACGACCCGAGGGTGTCTTGCTTTGCCTGTTCACGTATCTACCCCGGTAGGTGATACTATTATTGTGGATCATGTATATCGATCTTGTCTGGTGACTATTGGGGGTCTGGAGACCCGAGTCGACTTGTTGTTGTTAGGAATGGTAGATTTTGATATTATTCTGGGTATGGACTGGCTATCTCCGTACCATGCTATTCTGGACTGTCATGCCAAGACAGTTACGTTGGCTATTCCGGGTGTTCCGAGGATTGAGTGGCGTGGTATGACCGACTATGTTCCCAACAGGGTGATTTCCTTCCTAAAGGCACAGCGGATGGTTAGGAAAGGTTGTCTATCGTATTTGGCTTTTGTGAGAGATGTTGGAGCTGAGACTCCTAGTCTCGATTCTGTTCCCGTTGTGAGGGACTTTCCTGATGAGTTTCCAGCGGACCTGTCGGGCATGCCGCCGGACAGGGACATTGATTTTGGTATTGATCTGGTGCCGGGCACTCAGCCCATTTCTATTCCTCCGTATCGCATGGCACCAGCAGAGTTGAAAGAACTAAAGGATCAGCTTCAGGAGCTCCTGGATAAGGGGTTCATTCGTCCGAGTGTGTCACCGTGGGGTGCACCGGTCTTGTTTATGAAGAAAAAGGATGGCACAATGAGAATGCGCATTGACTACAGGCAATTGAACAAGGTGACAGTGAAGAACAAGTATCCCCTGCCCCGTATTGATGATTTGTTTGACCAGCTCCAGGGGGCAAGGGTATTCTCAAAGATTGACCTCCGTTCAGCTATCACCAGCTGAAGATTAGGGATTCAGATGTTATGAAGACTGCTTTCCGGACGAGATATGGCACTATGAGTTTCTAGTTATGTCCTTTGGGTTGACTAATGCCCCAGCAGCATTCATGCACTTGATGAACAGTGTATTTCGGCCGTATCTGGATTCATTTGTAATTGTTTTTATTGATGACATCCTGGTGTACTCGCGTACTCAGGAGGAGCACGCACAGTATTTGAGAGTGGTATTACAGAGATTGAGGGAGGAGAAGCTTTATGCAAAGTTCTCCAAGTGTGAGTTCTGGCTTGGTTCTGTGGCTTTCCTGGGGCACGTGGTGTCTAGTGATGGCATTCAGGTTGATCCGAAAAAGGTAGAGGCGGTGCAGGGTTGGCCTAGACCGACTTCAGCCACAGAGATCCGTAGTTTCCTTGGGTTGGCAGGGTACTATCGCCGGTTTGTCCAGGGTTTTCTTCTATTGCATCGCCCTTGACCAAGTTGACGCAGAAGGGTGCTCCATTTGTGTGGTCTGATGAGTGCGAGGAGAGCTTTCAGATGCTCAAGACAGCTTTGACCACGGCTCCAGTGTTGGTATTGCCATCAGCTTCAGGTTCTTACACTGTGTATTGTGATGCTTCGAGAGTTGGGATCGGATGTGTGTTGATGCAGGAGGGTAGAGTTATTGCATATGCTTCTCGTCAGTTGAAGCCCCATGAGAGGAACTACCCTGTACATGACTTGGAGTTGGCTGCCATAGTTCATGCTTTGAAGATTTGGAGGCACTACTTATATGGCGTATCTTGTGAGGTATATACTGATCATCACAGCCTTCAGCATTTGTTCAAATAGAAGGATCTTAATTTGAGGCAGCGGAGGTGGATTGAGTTACTCAAGGACTATGATATTACTATTTTGTATCACCCGGGGAAGGCCAATGTGGTGGCCGATGCTTTGAGCCGGAAGGCGGTCAGTATGGGTAGTTTGGCATACATTCTAGTTGGGGAGAGGCCCTTTGCAGTTGATGTCCAGGCGTTGGCCAATCGGATGGTGAGGTTAGATATTTCGGAGCCTAGTCGGGTGTTGGCTTGTATGGTTTCTCGGTCTTCCTTGTATGACCGCATTAGAGAGCGCCAGTATGATGACCCGCATTTGCTTGTCCTTAAGGACAGGGTTCAGCATGATGATGCCAGGGATGTGACTATTGATGATGCTGGCGTGTTGAGGATGCAGGGACGAATTTGTGTGCCCAATGTGGATGGGCTGCGGGAGTTGATATTAGAGGAGGCCCACAGCACGCGGTATTCCATTCATCCGGGTGTCGCGAAGATGTATCAGGATTTGAGGCAGCACTACTGGTGGAGGAGAATGAAGAAAGATATTGTGAGTTATGTAGCTCGGTGTCTCAACTGTCAGCAGGTCAAATATGAGCATCAGAGGCCCGGTGGTGTACTTCAGCGGATGGATATTCCGGAGTGGAAATGGGAGAGGATTACTATGGATTTTGTAAGTGGTCTCCCTCGTACCTCGAGGAAGTTTGATTCGATTTGGGTGATTGTGGATCGGCTGACCAAGTCCGCGCACTTCATTCCGGTGTGTACTACCTATTCTTCGGAGCGGCTGGCAGAGATTTTCATCCGGGAGATTGTACGACTGCATGGGGTCCCAGTTTCTATCATCTCAGATAGGGGTACTCAGTTTACTTCCCAGTTTTGGAGGACTTTTCAGCGAGAGTTGGGTACACAGGTAGAGTTGAGTACCGCATTTCATCCTCAGACGGACGGGCAGTCCGAGCGTACCATTCAGATATTGGAGGACATGTTGCGTGCCTGTGTTATTGATTTTGGAGGTTCTTGGGCTGAGTCCTTGCCACTCGTAGAGTTTGCTTACAACAACAGCTATCAGTCTAGTATTCAGATGGCGCCGTGTGAGGCCTTATATGGGAGACGGTGCAGATCTCCGGTTGGTTGGTTTGAGCCCGGCGAGGCTAGACTATTGGGGACAGAGTTGGTGCAGGATGCCTTAGAGAAGGTGAAGGTGATCCAGGAGAGACTTCGTACAGCTCAGTCGCGTCAGAAGAGTTATGCGGACCGGAATGTTCGAGATGTATCTTATATGGTGGGCGAGAAGGTCTTGTTGAAGGTTTCGCCTATGAAGGGCGTTATGAGATTTGGAAAGAAAGGGAAGCTGAGTCCGCGGTTCATTGGCCCTTTTGAGATACTTAGGAGGATTGGGGAGGTGGCTTATAAGCTTGCTTTGCCACCAAGCTTGTCTAGTGTGCATCCGGTATTTCATATATCTATGCTCCGGAAGTATGTTGGGGACCCATCTCATGTATTGGACTTCAGCACGGTTCAGTTGGATGATGATTTGACATATGATGTGGAGCCAGTGGCTATTTTGGGTCGTCAGGTTCGAAAGTTGAGGTCAAAGGATATAGCTTCAGTGAAGGTATATTGGAGAGGTCGGCCCGTGGAGGAGGCTACTTGGGAGACCGAGCGAGAGATGCTGAGCAGATATCCTCAATTGTTTGACTCCAGGTATGTTCCTTGACCCGCTCGAGGACGAGCGTTTGTTTTAGTTGGGGAGGATGTGACGACCCGGCCCGTTGTCACGTGAGTTACCGCCCCGTTTTTCCCATATTATGTTTCTCTATGCTTCATTATTGGTATTTGAGGTAATCGAGTTGGATTGGTTTGGTCTTGGTAGGAGATGAGATATTTAGTCTCTCTAAGGAAAGCTTGTTTTGGAAAAGTCAACCGGAAGTTGACTAGTTGGTTAGAGGGCTCGGATGTGATTTACGGAGATTCGGTTAGCTTCGGGGGATGATTTGTGACTTAGGAGCGTGATCGGAATTGGTTCTGGAGGTGCGGTGTAGAATTAGGCTTGAATCGGCGAAGTTAGTATTTTGGCAAATTCCGGTTGGTAGGTGAGATTTTGATCCGAGGGTCGGAATGGAATTCTGAGAGTTTCAGTAGCTCCGTTAGGTGATTTTGGATGTGTGTGCAAAATTTTAGGTCATTCGGAGATGTTTTGGGTCGAGTTTTGATCGAATGCATATTGCGGAAGTATTGAAGAAACTTAGGCTTGAATTCGATGTGATTTAATGGTTTTAGCGTTGTTAGACGTGTTTTGAGGATTGGAACAAGTTTGAATAATGTTTTAAGATGTGTTGGTAACTTTGGTTGAGGTCCCGGGGGCCTCGGGGTGATTTCGGGTGGCTAACGGAAGAAATTTGAAGTTGGAAAATTGCAGGGTTTTGGTTGCAGCAGGTGTTTCGGCATCTTCGGAAAGGAGATCGCAGATGCGGTCTCGCAGAAGCGAGCTAGGCCTCGCAGGAGCGGAAATAGGAGCCCAGGTCAGGTTCCGCAGAAGCGGGACATTGGGTCGCTTAAGCGGTCCCGCAGATGCGAAGTTGGATTGCAGAAGCGGAAAGTCGCCTTAAGTGAAAGGTCCGCAGGAGCGGACATTGACCGCAAAAGCGGAAGGTGCAAAAGCGGGAATTAATCCGCTGAAGCGGAAATAACTGGCAGGTTAAGTGAGAACATCTTCTTCGCGAATTTTTAAAAGAGTGACATTTTGGACTCCGAACCTTGAGAACTTTGAGGCGATTTTGAAGAGGGATTCGAGGGCTATTATCAGGTATGAACTCTTGGGCTTAGAGCTTGATTTTATGGTGTATAAACATGAATTTGGACTGAATAATCAAGGAATCAGAGGTCAAAAATGGTGGTTTAGGGCTTGATTTTAAGAGAGTTTAAATTAGGGATTTGAGGGGTCAAATGGACCCCGATTTTGATGATTTTGATATGTATAGACTCGTGGCGAGACGAGGAATCCGGAGATGTGAATTTCGTAATTTTTTGAGAAGTGGGCCCGGGGTCCGGGTTTTGCCAACTTCGTGATTTTTGATATTTTTCGAGTCTTTTCGGTTGGGTTATGACCCATTAGCCTATTGTGATGTATTCCTTGTGGTTTTGATCAGATTCGACGCGCGAGGAGGTCGATTCGAGGGAAAAAGGCATAGCGAGCTAGACTTTGACCGGCTAGAGGTGAGTAATGATTTTAAATGATGTTCTAAGGGTTTGAAAACCCCGGACTTGCACAACTTGGTGCTATGTTGAGATGAGACGCGCTCCATGACGAGCGCGGGGTCATTTACTATTGGGGACTGTGACTTGGTCCAGTCTGGATGATATTTTACCGCGTATTAGCAATGACTTATTGTTTTCACTATGATTTGGGCTTATTGCCATATTTGGGGCTTATTGCCGACTGTTTGAACTCTTTATGAACTATCATCACTGTTTTCCTCACTGTTTGAAATATTATTTGAACTCAGTCCATGTGAATTACACTGTTTCATGAACTCAGCTATATTTTTACTCAACCTTGAGTTTTAACTGATGTTTGAACTATTGTTTGAGCTGAGCATTATTGTCTTTACTGATGNCTCCTCAGTCAGCTCGCTCTGAGTATCGCGGGTCATCTTCTGGCCGAGGTCATCAGGATTATCAGCAGGGCCAGCCATCTCTCAGCGCTCTTCCAGCTCAAGGTTCATCACGAGCTCCATCTGTTCAGGGTTCCTCCAGACCGAGTGCGTCAGCCAGTCACTCTGATGTGCGGGGTTCCCTTCAGTCCCATTCTTTACATTCCTGAGCAAGATCACGTCCTTCATTACGAGCTTGTACACATGCTTCTAGAGCTACTCGATTAGCTACGGCACCTGGCGCATTACCCCAAGGATGTCCTAAAGTTCCTCCACCGAACTGTAGTACGGAATCATCCCCAAAGATCTCGGTCAGAGCAGGCATATGCCAAACGTGAATACCTCCTGAAGCCACGGGTAGAACACCTGGTAAAGAGACCCAATCTTGAGTGAAATAAATACCGCGACTTCGATCTTGTTCAACAAAATCATCACGCAGTAAATCAACAAAGCCCAAAGTTATGTCTCTTTCACCTTCAAGTTTACCTACTACGGTACCAGAGTGAATATGATCTCCACCAGACATACGTAACGCTTTTGCTAATACCCGGAAGTGGATACCATGATTCTTCTGTCTATCAATAACCGCATGCATTGCACGGTGGATGTGAAGAAGTAGACCNATTACTCACTGAGTTGGAAGTACTCACTTTACTCCCTGCACCATGTGTGCAGATTCGGGTGCTCCGGAGACTTAGTGGAGCTGTTTGCTGTCTTCTTGGATTTCGGTTTAGGAGTTGTTGAGGTAGCTGCCTGACGTCCGCAGGACCCGACTTCTCCCCTTTATTGCATTTGTCTTTCCCTATCCTAGACTTTCTTTATTACTATGAATATATTACTCTGTTACATTTAGAGGCTCTAGACTCGTGACTCTAGATCTATTGGGAAAATGTTTGGTATATTCGTTATTATTTTTCGTACTATTTTATCTAGTTCCGGATTGGAAACTTGATATTTACTATTTTAATCGTATTATTTGTTAACGGATTGCGAATTTGGGTTGAGAGTATTTAATTGGTCGGACTTGCCTAGCATTAGTGTTGGGCGCCATCACGACCGGGATTGGGGTCGTGACATTTTATGGCCCTAAAATGCCAATAAAGAGGAACAGTCATGGTAGGCAATGACTATTTATCATTAGGCCATTTTTATGGGCCCGCAAAATTGTATGAGATATGGAGCTAGTCGCTCGAATTCATGAAGATAACGTGGACTATGGCACACTAAAATTCAGGAATCGTCCTGCATTCTTGTTTTATGGCCCTAAAACGAATAAAAACGAGGGACGATTATGGCGAAGCGAGTACTATTGTTCATTAGGTCAATTTTATGGGCCCGCAAAATTTTAGGAGATTCGGGACCGGTCTCCCGAATTTATAAAGATGACGAGCACACGAAAATCTAGGAATCGTCCATTATTCCTATTTTATGGACCTAAAACGCCAATAAACAAGTAAGGATCACGATGAAGCGATGACTATTGTTCATTAGGTCATTTTTATAGGCCCATAAAATTTTAGGAGATTTGGAACCGGTCGCCCGAGTTCATGCAGATAGCGTGGACTATAGCACATGAAAATCGGAGAATTGTCCTGAATTCCTGTTTTATGGCCCAAAACGCTAAAAAATGAGAAACGGTCATGGAGAAGCAATGACTATTGTGCTATAGGTCATTTTTTATCGGCCCACAAAATTTTAGGAGATTCAGGGCCGGTCACCCGAATTCATGCATATGGCGTGGACTATAGCACACAAAAATCTGAGAATCGTTCTGAATTCCTATTTTATGGCCCTAAAACGCAAAAAGAAATGAGGAATGGTCATGACGAAGCGATGCCTATTGTTCATTAGGTATTTTTTTTCCCACAAAAGTTTAGGACATTCGGAGCTGGTCGCCCGAATTCTAGGAGATGGCGTGGACTATAGCACATGAAAATCTGGGAATCGTCATAATTTTCTATTTTATGGCCTTAAAATGCCAACAAACGAGAAATGTTCATGGCGAAGCGATGACTATTATTCATTAAGTTTTTTAGATGGGCTTGTAACATTTTAGGAGATTCGAAACCGGCTGCCCGAATTTATGCAGATGGCATGGACTATAGTACATGAAAATCTGGGAATTCTCCTAAATTCCAAACACCCAAAAAATGAGGAACGGTCATGGCGAAGAGATGACTATTGTTCATTAGGTCATTTTTCGATGGGCCGGCAAAATTTTAGGATATTCGAGGCCAATCACCCAAATTCATGCAGATAGCGTGGACTAGCACATGAAAATCTGGGAATCATCCTGAATCCTGTTTTATGGCCCTAAAATGTCGAAAACATGAGGAACGATCATGGCAAAACGATGATTATTCTACATTAGGCCATTTTTGATGGGCCCACATAATTTTAAATGATTCGAGGGCGGTCGCCCGAATTCAAGTAGATGGTGTGGACTATAACACACGAAAGTCATGAAATCATCTTGAATTCCTATTTTATGGCCCTAAAATGCCAAACAACGAGGAACGGTCATGGCGAAGGCTATTGTTCATTAGGTCATTTTTATGGGCCCGTAAAATTTTAAAAAATTTGGGGTCGGTCGCCCGAATCCATGCAGATGGCATGGACTATAGCACACGAAAATATGGAAATCGCCGTGAATTCCTAATTTTCTGGCCTAAAACGTCAAAATCGAGGAACGGTCATGGAAAAGCGATAAATATTGCTCATTAGATCATTTTTATGGGACCGTAAAATATTAGGAGATTCTAGGCCGTTCGCCCGAATTCATGCAGATGGCATGGATTAAAATACTCGAAAATCTGGAATCATCCTGAATTCTAATTTTATGGCCCTAAAATGCCAAAATATGAGCAACGGTCATGGAGAAGCTATGAATATTGGTCATGAAGTCATTTTTTATGGGCCCCCAAAATATTAGGAGATCGAGACTAGTCGCTTGAATTCGTGCAGATGGCATGGACCACAGCTCACGAAAATATGGGAATCGTCTTGAATTTCTATTTTATGATCTTAATACGGCAAAAAATAAGAAATGGTCATGGCGAAGCGATCGCTATTTTTAATTAGGTCATTTTTTATGTGCCCGCAAAATTTAAGGAGATTTGGGATCGGTCGTCCGAACTCATGCAGATGGTGTGACTATAGCACACGAAAATCTGGGAATCATCCCGAATTCCTATTTTATGGTGCTAAAATGCCAAAAACCGAGGAACGGACATGGCGAAGCGATGACTATTGTTCATTAGGTCATTTTTGCTAGGTCCGCTAAATTTTAGGAGAGGGGCCAGTCACCCGAATTCATGCAGATGGCATGGACTATAACACATGAAAATCTGGGAATCGTCATGAATTTCTGTTTTATGGCATTTAAACAAAACAAACAAGGAACGGTCATGGCGAAGCGATGACTATTGTTTTTAGATTATTTTTGATGGGTGCGTAAAATATTTGGAGATTCGGGGTCGATCGCCCAAATTCATACAGATGGCGTAGACTATAACACACGAAAATTTGGGAATCCTCGTGAATTCCTGTTTTATGGCCCTAAAACACCCCAAAAATGAGGAACAGTCATGGCGAATAGATGACTATTGTTCATTAGGTCATTTTTTATAGGCCCGCAAAATGTTAGGAGATTTGAGGCCAGTCGCACGAATTCATGCAGTTGGCGTGGACTATAGTACACGAAAATCTGAGAATCATCTTGAATTCCAATTTTGTTAGGAGATTCGGGGCCGGTCGTCCGAATTCAAACAGATGTCATAGGCTGTAGCACGCGAAAATCTAGGAATCGACTTGAATACTTATTTTATGGCGCAAAAATGCTAAAAAGACGATGAATAATCATGGAAAAGAAATGACTATTGTTCATTAGCTTATTTTTAGGGACTCGCAAACTATCAGGAGATTCTGAGCTGGTCGCCCGAATTCATGCAGATGGTGTGGACCATAGCACATGAAAATCTAGGAATCATCTTGAATGCCAATTTTATGGTCCGCTAAAAGAATAAGGTACGATCATGGCGAAGCAATGACAATTGTTCATTAGGTAATTTTTATGGTCCCATAACATTTAGGTGATTCGAAGCCGGTCGCCCGAATTCATACAAATGGCGTGGACACAACAGACGAAAATTTAGGAACAATCATGGCGAAGCGATGCCTATTGTTCATTCGGTCATTTTTATGGGCCGATAAAATATTAGAACATTCGGGGTCGGTCGCCCGAATTCATGCAAATGGCGTGGACTATAGCACCCGAAAATCTGGGAATCGTCTAGAATTTTTATTTTATGGACTTAAAATGTCAAAAAATGGTAACAGTCATGGCGAAGCGATGACTTTTGTTTATTAGGTCATTTATTATGGTCCCGCAAAATTTTAGGATATTCGCGACTGGTCGCCCGAATTCATAGAGATGGCGATCACACGAAAATCTTGGAATCAATCTGAATTCCTGTTTATGGCCCTAAAACGCCAAAAAAAGGAGGAACGATTGTGGCGAAGCGATGACTATTGTTCATTAGGTCATTTTTGATTAGCCCGTAGGAGATTTGGGGCAGGTCGCCCAAATTCATGCAGATGGTGTGGACTATAGCACACGAGATTCTGAAATCATTATGAATTCCTACTTTATGGCCCTAAAACTCTAAAATAATACAGAACGGTCATGGCTAAGTGATGACTATTGTTCATTAGGTCATTATTTATAGGCCCGCAAAATTTTAGAAGATTCGGAGCCGGTCGCCCTAATTCCTACAGATGGCGTGGACATGAAAATCTGGAAATCGTCTTAAATTCTTATTTTTTGGCCAACTACGCCAAAAATAAGGAACGAACATGGTGAAGCGATGACTATTGTTCGTTATGTCATTTTTGATGGGCTCGCAAAATTTTAGGAGATTCAGGGCCGGTTTTCCGAATTCATGCAGATAGCGTGGACTATTGCACACAAGAATCTAGGAATCGTCTTGAATTTCTATTTTATGGCCCTAAAATGCAAAAAAAATGAGAAATGGTAATGACGAAGCGATGACTATTGTTTAGTAGGACGTTTTGGATGCGCCAACAAAATTTTAGGAGATTTGAGGTCCGGTCGCCCAAATTCATGGGATGGCATGGACTATAGGACAAGAAAATCTGGGAAACGAGCAACGATTATGTCAAAGTGGGAATGAATTTTCATTAGGTCATTTCTTATGGGCTCGCAAAATATTAGGAAATTTCGGGCCGGTCGCTCGAATTTATGCAGATGGCGTGGACATAACACACAAAAATCTAGGAATCGTCTTGGATTTCTGTTTTATGGCCCTAAAACGCCATAAAACGAGTAACGGTCTTGGAGAAGTAATGACTATTATTCATTAGGTTATTTTTGATGAGCCCGAAAAATTTTAGGAGATTCGGGGCCGGTGGCCCGAATTCATGCAGATGGCGTGGACTATAGTGCAGAAAAATATGAGAATCATCCTGAATTCCTATTTTATGGTCCTAAAATGCCAAAAATCTAAGAACGGTCATGGCGAAGCGACGCCTATTATTCATTAGGTCATTTCTTATGGGCTCGCAAAACTTTAGGATATTCAGGGTCAGTTGTCCGAATTCATGCAGATGGCGTGGACTATAGCACACAAAAATTTAGGAATCTTTCTTAATTCCTGTTTTATGGCCCTAAAATGCCAAAAAATGAGGAGTGACCATGGCGAAGGAATGACTATTGTTGAGTACGTCCTTTTTGTGGGCCCACAAAATTTTAGGAGATTTGGGGTCGGTCACCCGAATTCAAGATGGAATGGACTATAGGACAGGAAAATCTAGGAATCGTCCTGGATTCTTGTTTTATGGCCCTAAAATACCAAAAATTGAGAAACGGTCATGGCGAAGTGATGACGAGTGTTCATTAGGTTGTTTTTTATGGGCTCGCAAAATATTCGGGGTTTCGGGGCAGGTCACCCGTATTCATGCATATGGCGCGGACTATAACACA
Organism: Nicotiana attenuata; assembly: GCF_001879085.1. Classification (NCBI taxonomy): domain Eukaryota; kingdom Viridiplantae; phylum Streptophyta; class Magnoliopsida; order Solanales; family Solanaceae; genus Nicotiana; species Nicotiana attenuata. The sequence continues at coordinate 20,315 of NW_017670382.1, read as the reverse complement.
CAAAAATCTGGGAATCGTCCTAAATTGTTGTGTTATAGCCCTAAAACGTCATAAAATGAGGAACGATTATGGCGAAGTGACGACTATTATTCATTAGGCTATTTTTGGTAGGCCTGCAAAATTTTAGGAGATTCGGGGCCGGTCGTTCGAATTCATGCAGAAGGCGTGGACTATTGTACACAAAAATTTGAGAATCAAACTGAATTCCTGTTTTATGGTCCTAAAATGCTAAAAATGAGGAATAGTCAAGGCGAAAAGAGACTATTGTTTATTAGGTCGTTTTGATGGGCTCACAAAATTTTATGAGATTCGGGGCCATTCGCTCGAATTCATGCATATGGCATTGATTATAGCACACGAAAATCGACAAATCATCCTACATTCCTGTTTTATAGTCCTAAAATACAAAAAACGATGAACAGTCATGGCAAAGCGATGAATATTGACATTATGTCGTTTTTATTGCCCCGCAAAATTTTAGGAGATTCTGGACCACAGTCGCCCAAATTCATGAAGATGGCGTGGGTTGTGGCATAAGAAAATCTAAAAATCATCCTGAATTCCGTTTCATGGCCCAAAAACGCCTAAAACGAGGAAAGGTAATGGAGAAGTGATAAATATGGTTCATTAGGTTGTTTTCTATGGGCCCGCAAAATTTTAGGATATTTGACACCGGTCACTCGAATTCTTATAGATGGCGTGGATTATATAGCACACGAATATCTGAGAATCGTCTTGAAATCCTATCTTATGGCCGTAAAACACCATAAAATGAGGAACGGTCATGGCGAAGAGATAACTATTTTTCATTAGAACGTATTTTATGGGCCCGCAAAATTGTAGGATCGGGATTGGTCGCCCAAATTCATGCAGATGGCGTGGACTATAGTACACAAAAATCTGGAAATCGTCCTAAATTCCTATTTATGGCCCTAAAATTCAAAAAATGACAAACGATCATGCCGAAGCGATTACTACTGTTCATTAGGTTATTTTTATGGGCCCGCAAAATTTCAGGAGATTCGGGGCCGGTCGCCCAAATTCAGGAAAATGGCGTGGATAGCACACGAAAATATGAGATTCATCCTGAATTTCTATTTTATGGCCATAAAACGCCAAAAATGATGAACGGTCAGGCAAAGCGATGACTATTGTTCAATAGGTCATTTTTATGGGTCTGCAAAGTTTTAGGAGATTCGGAGCCGGTCGCCAGAATTCATGCAGATGGCATAGATTATAGCACAAAAAAAGTTGGGAATCATCCTGAATTCCTGTTTTATAGCCCTAAAATCAAAAGCGAAGAATGAACATGGCGAAGCGATGAATATTGTTCATTAGGTCATTTTTGAAGGGCCCACAAAATTTAGGAGATTCAGGGCCACGGTCGCTCGAATTCAATCAAATGGCATGAGTTGTAGTACACGAAAATTTGGAAATCGTCTTGAATTCCTGTTTTATGGTCCTAAAACGCCTGAAAACGAGGAAAGATCATGGAGAAGTGATAAATATTGTTCATTTGGTGTTTTTTATGAGCTCGCAATATTTTAGGAGATTCGGGGCCGGTTGCGTGAATTCATGCAGATAGCGTGGACTATAGCACAACGAATATTTGTGAATCGTCCTGAATTCCTAATTTATGGCCCTAAAATGCTAAAAAATGAGGAATGGTCAAGGCGAAGAGATGACTATTATTTATTAGGTCAATTTTGACGGGCTAGCAAAATTTTAGGAGATTTGGGGCCGATCTCGAATTCATGCATATGGAGTGGACTATAGCACACGAAAATTTTGGAATCGTCCTGACTTCCTGTTTTATGGCCCTAAAACGTCAAATACGAGGAAAGGTCATGGCAAAGCGATGACTATTGTTCTTTAGGTTATTTTTTATAGGCCCGCAAATTTTAGAAAATTCGGGGCCGGCTGCCGAATTCATGCTGATGGTGTGGATTATAAAACACAAAAATCTGTGAATTGTCCTGAATTCCTATTTTATGACCTTAAAACGCTAAAAAAAAATTAAGGAACTGTCATGTCTAAGCGATGGATATTATTCATTAGTTCTTTTCTATGAGCCTGCAAAATTTTAGGAGATTCATGGCTGGTCGCCCCAATTCATGTAAATGGCGTGGACTATAGCACAAGAAAATCTGGGAATCGTCTTGAATTCCTATTTTATGGCCCTAAAATGCCAAAAAACGATGAACGATCATGGAGAAGCGATGACTATTGTTCATTAGGTTATTTTTTTGGGCACACAACATTTTAGGAGATTCGATGCTACGGGCGCCCGAATTCGTGCAGATGGTATGGGCTATTGCACATGAAAATGTAGAAATCAACTTGAATTCCTCTTATATGGCCCTAAAATTCCTAAAATGAGGAAAAGGTCATGGAGAAGTGATAAATATTGTTCATTAGATTATTTTTTATGGGTCCGCAATATTTTAGGATATTCCGGGGCTGGTCGCCCTAATTCATGCAGATGGCGTGCATTATAGCACGCGAATATCTGGGAATCATCTTGAATTCCTATTTTATGGCCCTAAAACGAAGAAAAAATGAGGAACGGTGATTTTGAAGCGATGACTATTGTTAGGTCATTTTTTATGGGCTCGCAAAATTTTAGGTGATTCAGGGTTAGTTCCTCGAATTCATGCAGATGGCGTGGATTATAGAACACGAAAATCTGGGAATCGTCCATAATTTCTACTTTATGGCCTAAAATTCCAAACAACAAGGAACAATCATGGAGAAGCGATAATTATTGTTTAGTAGGTTGGTCTTTATAGGCCAGCAAAATTTTTGGAGATTCGGGTACGGTCGCTCGAATTCATATAGATTGTGTTGACTATAGCACATGAAAATCGGGAAATCGTCTTGAATTCCTATTTAATGGCCCTAAAACGCCAAAAAATGAGGAACGGTCATGGAGAAGCAATGATAATTATTTATTAGGTCATTTTTATGGGCTCGCAAAATTTTAGGAGATTCGGGGCCAATCGCCCGAATTCATGCAGATGGCATGGACTATAGCACACGAAAATCTGGGAATCTTCCTGAATTCATGTTTTATGGACCTAAAACGCCAAAAATTGAGGAACGTCCATGGAGAAGCGATGATTGTTGCTCATAAGATCATTTTTTATGGTCCTGCAAAATTTTAGGAGATTCAGGGCCGGTCGCCCAAATTCATGCAAATAGCGTGGACTATAGCACACGAAAATCTGGCAATCCTCCTGAATTCCTGTTTTATGGCCCTAAATACCAAAAAAAAAGGAACAATCATGGCGATGCGATGACTATTGTTCATTAGATCATTTTTTATGGGCCCGCAATATTGTAGGAGATTCTGGGCCGGTTGCCTGAATTCATACAGACGGCGTCGGCTATAGCACACGAAAATCTGAAAATCGTACTGAATTCCTATTTTATGATCCTAAAATGCGAAAAAATAAGAAACGATCATGGCGAAATAATGACGATTGTTCAATAGGTCGTTTTTTATGGGCCCACAAAATTTTAGGAGATACAAAGTCGATCGCCCGAATTCGTGCAAATGGCGTGGACTTTAGCACACGAAAATCTGAGAATCGTACTTACTTCCTATTTTATGGCCCTAAAATACCAAAAATGAGGAACGATTGTGGCGAATCATTGTCTATTGTTCATTAGGTCATTTTTTATGGGCCCACAAAGTTTTAGAAGATTCTAAGTCGGTCGCCCGAATTTAGGCATATGGCTTGGATTATAGCACACGAAAATCTAGGAATCGTCCTGAATTCCTGTTTTATGGCCCTAAAATGCCAAAAAATGAGGAACGGTCATGGCGAAACGATGACTGTTGTTCATTTGGTCGTTTTCAAGGGCCCAAATTTTCTTTGGAGATTCGGGGTCGGTCGCCTGAATTATGTAGATGGCATGGACTATAGCACACAAAAATCTAAAAATCATCCTAAATTCCTGTTTTGTAGCCCTAAAACGCCAAACAATAAGGAACGGTCATGGCGAAGCTATGACTATTTTTCATTAGGTAGTTTTTGCTCGGCCCGCTAATCAATAGGAGATTCGGGGCCGGTTTTCCGAATTCATGCAGATGGCGTGGACGATTGCACACGAAATTTGGGAATCACCCCGAATTCCTATTTTATGACCCTAAAATGCTAAAAAAATGAGGAACGATCATGACAAAGCGCTGACTATAATTCATTAGATCATTTTCTTATGGGGTTTTTAGGAGATTCAGGGCCGGTCGCCCGAATTCATGCAGATGGCGTGGACTTATAGCACACAAAAAATCTGGGAATCATCATGAATTCCTGTTTTATGATGCTAAAACACCATAAAACGAGGAACAGTAATGGTGAAGTGACGACTATTATTCATTAGGTCGTTTTTTATGGGACTGCAAAATTTAGGAAATTCGGGGTCGGTCGCCCAAATTCATGCAGATGGCGTGGACTATAGCACACGAAAATTTGGGAATCGTCCTGAATTCCTATATTATGGCCCTAAAATACCAAAAAACGAGGAAACGGTGACTATTCTTCATTAGGTCATTTTTTATGTGCACGTAAAATTTAAGTAGATTGGGGTAGGTCGCCCGAATTCATGCAGATGACGTAGATTATAGCATACGAAAATTTGGGAATCGTCCTTAATTCCTGTTTTATGACCCTAAACGCCAAAAAACGAGGAGTGATTATGGCAAAGCGATGACTATTGTTCAATAGGTAGTTTTTTATGGGCGTACAAAATTTTACAAGATTCATGGTCGGTTGCTCGAATTCAAGCAGATAGCGTAGACTATAGCACATGAAACTCTGGTAATCGTCGTAAATTCCTATTTTATGGCCCTAAAATGCCAAAAATTGAGGAATGGTCCTGACTAAGCGATGACTACTGTTTATTAAATCTTTTTTATGGTCCCATAAAATTTTAGGAGTTTTGGAGCCGGTCGCTCGAATTAATGCAGATAACATGGAGTATACACACAAAAATTTGGGAATCAAGAGGTTTGCACGATTCAGCACATCCAAAGTAAAAATTAAGGAAATAAGTTTTTTTTCGAAATTTGCGTACTTAACAAGAACCATTACGTCTAAATGGTCATTGCAATAATGATGAAAATCAACTTCGTTCGCGCTTGGAATTGGAAGGAGGCCATGCTTTTAGCTTAACAAAAAGGCAACTGAGAACTTAACAAAAATAATCACTAACTTGGTGGCTGATCTAGAAGTTTGAGCTTATGGGTTTTGAATTCTAGAAAAGGGTGGTTCTAGATAACTTATTTGTACATATTCAATAGATTTCTTAATACAAATATAGTTTTTGGCAAATGTTATCGGGTCCTATCTAATATATAGCTAAAACTCTAACTCCGTCTCTGCCTGATATAATAGATTAAATTATACAGATGGTATAAAATACAAAAATAATCTAAGTGTGGTTGTCAAAAAATGTCATGCAATGATTCACTAACATCATATATGTCTATGGCTAATACACCTTAATTATAGGCTAAAGTATGGCCCTTTAAGCTGTGATTACGAAGTTCGCTTGTTCATACTTTATTCAAATTACTATGATTAAGCTGTTTTAATTATTCCTACAACAAAACATCTGTATTAATTAGAAGCTCCCATTATATTTTCCTAGCCTATAGTTCATAACTAAGAATCAAACATTCTCTTCTCCTTTTTGTAGTTTCTCTTCAGTAGAAAAATAATGGCTGAGAGCAGGAAAATTAAACTCAGTCCACTGTTTTTCATAGTCTTGTTTTCATTTTTTATATTTTATGGACAATTTGTGATGGCTAAATCAAGAGGGTGTGGTGGAATGAGCTGGGCCAGCCCAATAACAAGGGGTGTAACAAAGCCCAAGAAACTTGTTGATCAGAAATTTGAAGGAATATTTTCAGAGGATATTAAAGCTAAAGAGGATTATGGTGGAGAAGATGATTTTGATAATTTCTACAGACAACATGAAGATATTCCAAGCCCAGGTGTAGGCCACTGAAGTGAAAAAATATATGATATACACCTATCTCTGCTTCTTGAAAATGCACTATACTCTACGTGCATTTACAAAATTTTGCTTTTTACTAAATTTAAAGTTTTGAGTGCATAGAAATTATACTCAATGTTTGTTTTGTTTTATATTTCTGCCCCCATATTGATATTGTGTATGGTAAGTTTGGAAACTTGCACATTGAGAATTTGAAAATGAATTGTTTTTTTTGTTTTGGTCTTCCACCTGGTGTCAGTATTCGCATATATTGGGGCCGGACTAAATTCGGATTCGTGCAGGGAAATCCAACATTGTGAGATAAAGTGCTTTCTAACAAAGACGACTCCATACCCAGGATTAAATCTCGAAATCTCTGATTAAGAATAAAGAAATACTTACCGCTAATGAATTGGTTATCCATGAAGAGAGAGAAAATTTTCTTCTAGTTCCACTTTTCAGTCTTCCAATTCAAAAAGATTTGTCAAAAATCGCCGGTTGGATTGGTCAAACCAAGAAAGGCACGGGGTTGGTACTGGATGTTCCTCGTATTGGAACTTTTGGTAGGTTTTGCTTCACATGTTATGATTTAAGCTTTTTCAGATTATATTAGTACATATCATGAAATGTCATAGTTAAAAATATAAATTTGTGATCCAGAAATGATCTCAAACAGCCCTTAAGAAGAGTTTTATTTCTTTATATATTTCACTTAACCCCTAAAAAGACTTGATCTCGCATGTATAATAATATTCTTTTTGCTTTTCCTTACGGGGCAAAATAAAAAATTGGCTGGTCGACTGAAATTAATTGCATTTACTAGTCAAAAAACGTATAAAATATGTATATTATATGTATATAATACACATATATATATAGAAAATATACTTTTTGTTGGCTATTAGCCTATTATTTTTGGAAGCTGCTGAAAATATAAATTTCTCTTATTGTTTTTGTGGTTAGCCACAATTGTGTGATATATCACCACAATTACAAAAAATAACATATAGTCAATTAACTTAAAGAGATACTTGTCAAGGGACTTATCTTTTCTGCCATTTTTAGACCATGAAGAGAATGCCTTCCACTAAGCAGTTGAACAAGTCCTTATTTGGAATTTTTAATTAACTTAGTGGGTAGCCATAAAGCCATTACACAAATATACAAAAAAGTTGTCATGTTGCTATATAAAAGCAAAGGTCCTTAGCAATACAAGACAAGTCTTAGCTCTTACCTTTCCTTTTCCAAGTATAGTTGGTTTGCAAAATCAAAATGAGAACTTCTGGGATATTGGGACATTGGCCCCTACTTGCATTTACTTTGGCAATTTGCTTAGTTGCAACTGTCACACCTCCTTTTTTACACACCCACCCCGAAGGAGAATGTATAAGGGAGTTTTTCCATTTAAAGTGACATTATTTGAAATGGGATTATTTATTTATTTTCAGAGTCGCCACTCGGGAAAAGGATGGGCTTTTGGTGTCCCGAGTCACCGGTTTAATTTAAATCCCAAGTCGAGGAAAAATTTCGACTTCCCAATTGGAGTCTGCGAACCAGAAATTCTGTGTAAGGAATTCTGTTGACCCGAGGGAAGGTGTTAGGCACCCCCGGATCCCGTGGTTCTAGCACGGTTGCTTAAATTATTATAATTGGCTAAAAATCTGGGTTTTATACATGTTTAAACCTATAGTGCAATTTTAATATTATTTACCGCTTTTAATTTATTTTTTACGAAAGTGAACGCCGTTTAAAAGCGTGCTTTTGGATCACGTCACATGAAATGCACCCGGATCCTCAACACCTCTTATTCAACGTTTTGGGATTCGGATTTGGGTTGCATGCAATGCACACCCGAGTTTAGGAAGGTCCAATTATAAAAATTCGCGCCTAAAGCGACTATCGCATTATTAACTTTGTGGGAGGCCATGAAATTCGGTAAATGGCACGCCCCGAATGCTAAAGATTTTAACATAGTACTTAATGAGGGCCCCGCAATTTATGTGTTTTATGCAGCGAGGCTCGTCTCAGGTTTATTTAAAGGCCATCCTAAGGAACCTATGATTTTTCTATTACATTTTGTCTCTAAAAGGGCTTTACAATATGAGATTCGGGTTTTCAAGTTCAAGTCCGGATTCAAGCAAAAGGGTAAAAACCTTTTAATTTAAAACCGCAACCTAACTCGAAAGCCCAATTTATATTCCATTAAGCTATGAACTAAGGTCTTCAAACCAAGTCCCAAAACAGAGAATCTTAATGGAGCTCGGATGAAGATCGATCAAATGGGCCTGCTCGGGGGCCCAAATCGAAACTGAATTGAATCCAACAGGTTTGAAATACAAATTCACATGGACTGTTTGTTGAAGCCCAATGCGACAAGGGCAAGATTTAGTGACAAATTTTATCCAAAAACTAGAGTTCAGATTAGCATATGCAAACAGCTCGATTCCATGGACATCTTTTAATTCCGATCTATATTTACACCGGACTATACATCTAAACGTTAGGCGTGGATAATAAGCAATTGATTTCAAATTTAGACGCGTGAAACTCATATTTGATCGCAATTTCAATCTGATTTTTACATTTCTGGGCATGCAATCTTGTCACATTCAGTTTTCAACCAGTAAATTAACAAGTCCAAATTCATACTACTGCTGTCATTAGTTAAATGCTCACAGCCATTCATATGTCGAATTACTAACTACAAGCGAAGATCTAAATCGACTTCTACCTGTATACCATTGCTAACATCGACAGTTAAGCTAATCATCCAAATACAATCATACCAAATTAATGAATATCAACAATCCGCTATGAATTAAAAGTTCAAACAGTCCGGTCTTAATTAATTACAATGAACTACACTAAAACATCAGTAGTAGCAAAATCAATACAACATGCTTCATTTTCATCCCAATTTCCAGCTTGCAATATACACTTATATTTCCAGATCTCCTGAGTTAGGGGAAATACCTGGAGTTTATAATGAAACAAGGAGAAGAGGGGTCAGCAGCAGTTCAAGTCAGCAGTATCACAGCGAGTAAGTTTAAAAATCCAGCAATGAGGAACCAGTTAAACAGAACCAAAATCTGATTGAGCAGCTAAATCTACTTGAAATCAAACCAGGAAATAGTTCGAAAACCAAAGGGAGCAATAAGTCAACTGGACATAACTCGAACAGGCCCAAACAATAAAACAGTATATTTTTTTTTTGTTAAGTTTCTTTGCTGTATTTGAATCTGAAGTTCGAATTTCAGATCTTAAACTTGCAGAAAATGTATATTCGGGGAAAACTGGAGCTGGAAGGTTTTGGAAAATTCTCAGGGGTCTCCAAACTTGCTAAACTAGGCAATGTGTGTGCCTTTTATAGGCAAAAATGTAAAGCTTTCTTCAGATTTTGTTTTTCCCTTTAGTCCTTCTCCTTTTAACTTTCAGTCCCTCATTTTTAAACTTGTTATCCAAGTAACAACACCTATTTTATTGAAAACTATACTAAAGTCTATTCTAGAAGGTCCTACACCCACTGTAATTCCTATACTACCCTTTCCCTACTTTTAAAATTACTATTCCTAATAAAACTACCCTTTTCTATGCCCGAATTAACCCTGACTACTCCCTGAATTGCTAAACCATACCAAACTAACCCTAAACCTTTGAACTTGGTTAACAATGACCATGGTTAACTAATACGGCCTGGAAGTATTCAGCAACAACCAAACAACACTTCAATTAACAAAATTAAACTAAACTTATTCTTAATCCTAAATTAATCCCTATCGGTTCCAATTAACAAACTATTTGGGCAAATAACAATTAAACAGGAATCATATCATGAATCGAACACTCGAAAATATGAATCATACTGAATCAAAATTAATTCTGAGAAGACTAAAAAGAAATCAAAACTAGAAAGCAAATTTTAAGAACAGACAGAAAAATCAGACAGAATCAATTCTACTGAAATTCCCTAAACTATATACTGGGAAAAATCAATAATAACTAAAAAAAAAAAAGTAAAGCAAAAACAGTAAAAGAAAAATACAAGAAAAACTTACGCGAATCTACAATCGATCTCAAACGCCTTCGAACTTGATCCCCAAATGATGTTATTTGCCTATTCTTTGCCAAAAATAGGCAAATATCATCATATAAGGATCAATTACCCACTGAAGCCCCAAAGACCCCATCCGGAACCCTAGATCTGGGATTCGAGCAACTCTGGTTAGATTTGAAGAAAATTAACTTGAGATTCGGGAAGAAGAGGGTAAGGAGAGTGTATGGTGTTAATTTGGTTGAGTTTGGAGAAGATAGGGTTTTGGACGGATTTTAGATTTGAAATCCGAGCATTTTAGTTGTGATTTGTTGGGGGTCGGAAAGAGGATGATGAGAGGATTCCATGGTGTATTTTTTGGGTTATTTGGAGCACCGCCGCCGGCGGAGGCGATTTCCGGCCGGCGGCGGGCGGAAGGCGGAAGGGGGCGGAGATACGGTGGGGCTGTGGAGGTGAGGATTTCCGGTGGGGAGAGGAGTGGGGTGTGAGAGAGATGAGTGAATGGGGGGGGTGGGGTATGGTTAGGACACTTATATATTAAAGCATAGGGGGTTCCCGTCCGTTGGATCAAGAAACATAGACGGCTAGGATTAATCATAAACAAAACGACGTCGTTTTGGTGGTAAGGGAAACTGGACCGGATCAGGGATATTTGGGCTGGGTCTTGGCCGAATTTTGGGTCCTCTTTTGGGCTAGAATTGTATTTTGGCCCAAATTTTGGGTCCTTTAACAAGACCAACTCTATTAATTCTTTTTCTTTCTTTTTCTCTTTTTTGTATTTTTATATATTTGCTTATTTATTGCTTATGCTAAAACAAGGACATAATTAGACTATGTGTTCCTTAAAATATTCAAAACTCTATTTTTTGCAATTTTCTTTTTATTTTAAAACTAAATTAATACCTAATTAATACTAGAATTGTGAAATTAAATGCCTAAATGCAAAAAATGCAACATATTTTGTATTTTCTATGAATTAAAATGCTACACATTTTTTTTGTATTTTTATGAATTAAAATGCAACATATATTTTTTATATTTATTTTTTGAATAAAAATGCGCAGACAAAAAATGCAAACAAGACACCAAACTTATGCAATTAATTCCTAGAAATCAAATAATTAAAGGAAAAATCCTAATTTTAATGGATTTGTAGGAGTAAATTAAACATGGCAAAAATCACATGCTCACAGCTGCCCCTCTTTGCTCGAAGACACGAAGGGTTTTCGGGCAAAGATAAATGAGCGACTATGGGATTTTTGCCTGCTTGGCACTTCATGAGAAGCATTTTTGAAAAATCTGACCGAACCCTGCTTCAAAGGTTGCCTACATATCCTTGGCTATAAAGGAATCAGGTCAGTGTAGTTCTGGAAGGTTTGGTAGCTGGGACTACCAGGGGCTGTGATCTCACTGCTGTTGCTGCTGCTACTGCTTGCTGACCTCCTTATTACACCAAAAGAAAATCAAAGCTAAGATAGCTATGCCTATCAACTATGAGTTACAAGATTCCTATCTATAATTGTCTTGAAACTTGATCTTGAGTCTTAGCTGATTTTGCTGTGGACTTCGATCTGAATCTTGATGCTCGCAATTTGTAGGTGTTTACTTCTTCATGCAGCATTGGGTCAAAACAGGATCAGCGGAGCTTGTGACTTCAATCAGGTTTTTGAACAATCCGCGCCCTGGCTTGCTTCACATTTGAGTTCATTTCTTTTTGTTCTTTTTTTTTTTTCTTGGTTCTGGATTGAGATTTATTCCGTTGGTCATCTCACACCTTGTGTCTTGAAGTTGACCTGCTTAGGATTCCAAAACAAACAAACGAACGAAATTTTCTGCCCCAGTTTTCACTATGAAAATTTCGTGAGTTAGTTGTGACACATATCTAATCAAATTGGGGATGTGTAGAGGGATCCTCGGTTTTTGTTCCGGGATTTGGAAAGAAAAGGCTCCACGGTTTTTGTTCCGGGAGATCCTCGGTTTTTGTTCCGGGATTTTGGAAAGAAAAGGCTCCACGGTTTTTGTTCCGGGAGATACTCGGTTTTTGTTCCGGGATTTGGAAAGAAAAAGCTCCACGGTTTTTGTTCCGGGAGATCCTCGGTTTTTGTTCCGGGATTTGGAAAGAAAAAGCTCCACGGTTTTTGTTCCGGGAGATCCTCGGTTTTTGTTCCGGGATTTTGGAAAGAAAAGGCTCCACGGTTTTTGTTCCGGGAGATCCTCGGTTTTTGTTCCGGGAGATCCTCGGTTTTTGTTCCGGGATTTGGAAAGAAAAAGCTCCACGGTTTTTGTTCCGGGAGATCCTCGATTTTTGTTCCGGGATTTTGGAAAGAAAAAGCCCCACAGTTTTTGTTCTGGGAGATCCTCGGTTTTTGTTCCGGGATTTTGGAAAGAAAAGGCTCCACGATTTTTGTTCCGGGAGATCCTCGGTTTTTGTTCCGGGATTTGAAAAGAAAGAAAAAAGAAAAAAAAAAGCTCCACGGTTTTTGTTCCGGGAGATCCTCGGTTTTTGTTCCGGGATTTGGAAAGAAAAAGCTCCACGGTTTTTGTTCCGGGAGATCCTCGGTTTTTGTTCCGGGATTTTTAAGGGATGGGATCCTATGCTACCATGATTTGTTTTTCTTTTTGGGATTTTCCTTTTTATTTCTCTTCTTCTTTCTTCTTTTGTTTTTCTCTTTTATGTTTTCCTTTTATTTAGCAAAACACATGAATGAACTTGGGGAGGGGACACTTCCTTTTTGGTCGTTTTCCTGCTGCAAAGCTGTTTCGACACTTGCGCATTTCATTTCCTTTTGGACTGTACCTGTTTTCAACAAAGAACAATTTGTTAGTTTGAAACGGTGGTTGGTTTTGTGGCCTTGATCATCTCAATTGCTTGATCCCGGCCCCCATTTCTGTTGAGAACTTTGCTGCTCGTTTGCCTTGAGGGTGAATCTTTTTCAAAACTGACCGGGTTCAACTTTAGGACTTCATGATGACTCGCCCGTGTGGGCTTAGCCTTGTCATTTTATTCTGCCCTTGGGACCTTTGCTTTTGACTTCCTCTCTTCAATGTTTTTGCTTTGAAAACATCAACCAACGTGGTCAGTCGAGATTGGCCTGACGCACTCGCTGAGGCTGGGTGTTTCTTTGATTCTAACCAGGCGGAGCCCTGTGAAACCGGTCCTGCCACCTTTTCTTTGTAATTGTTACGGAATCAGAGTTAAACCGAAAGGGATTCAAAGAGAAGCATGCAGAAAGACAAACATAGGAGTTTAATGAGAAGCGACCCTTTCGGGGAGAGGAAGGACTTATCTGGGGTGTGCATGCTGGCTTCAAATGATCATGACATACCTCTTGGACTGGGTGCTCGAACCACACAAACTTTCTGGCTTCTCGTGAACCCATAATTAGTATTTCAAAACCAGGGAACCTTGCCAGGACTCCTTTAGTGGCGAGATGTCTTCTTTTCGGCCGACAGCGCCCTTCGCGGGTTTTCGCTAATCGACCTCTCTCATTTCTCTTCTCACCATCGCTCGATAGTGCTCTTTGCGAGTTTTCACTAAGCGAACTCTCTCATTTTCAGTTTCTCTACTCACCATCACCTTATGGTGCCCGAAGGTTTTCACCGATAAGACTCTCTCATTTTATTTCTCTCAATTTGAACTGTATCAGATTCCAACAATGACGTTTGCCGCTTCCATGCCTTTTGTCAATCGATCGGAAGGACTTGGACAAGGTTTTGGGGTAAAAAGGATTTTGGGTGGAACTACAACTTTGGAACCATTTCGGCGGATTCAATGCAGAACCATTATATCATCTGCCCCAGTTTCTATTTATTTTTTTTTTTTTTGGGGAAATTGGGATTTTTGTTTCGGTGTGACTGAACCCCAGAGAGAGGCTGCCTACGTACCTTTTCAGGATCAAGTCAAACGTAGTTCAGGCAAACTTTGTTTTTGGTTGTTTTTGTTTTTGTTTTCTTTTTCTTTTTCTTTTCATCATATTTTCTTTTTCTCTCTTTTTTTTTCTCATATATATATATATATATATTTTTTTGTTTTTTTTCTTTTTCTTTTCTTTTCGTACTTCCGGGTTCCAAAGAGGGTAGCCAAAGAAGGAAAACCGGCTCAAATGGGTTTACTAAGGGTTGATAGTGTTTGGATAGCGAGAAAGAAAGCCTTCGTCATCTCGATTGCACAAAAACCATCATCGCAGAGAGCCTAGACATAGTACCTTTTTACTGCATCTGCATTCACTGCTGTCTCAGGATCATTCCCTTCGATATCTCCGAGATACAGTGCTCCTCTTGGCAATATTTTTCGAATGATGTATGGACCTTTCCAATTAGGGGCAAACTTCCCTTTTGCTTCCTGATGATGAGGGAGAATGCGTCTGAGTACCAGCTGTCCCACTTCAAAATTCCTGGGACGCACTTTCTTATTATAGGCACGGGCCATTCTTTGTTGGTACAGCTGTCCGTGACAAACCGCGGTCATTCGTTTTTCATCAATTAATGACAATTGCTCTAGTCGGGTTTTGACCCATTCACTGTCCTTAATCTCCGCCTCAACAATTATCCGGAGTGAAGGAATTTCCACTTCTGCAGGTATGACCGCTTCAGTACCGTAAACTAACAAGTACGGTGTTGCTCCAATTGATGTACGCACTGTGGTACGATATCCAAGTAATGCGAAGGGTAACTTTTCATGCCATTGCCGGGAGCTTTGAATCATCTTTCTCAAAATCTTCTTGATGTTTTTATTTGCTGCCTCGACAGCACCATTGGCTTTTGGCCGATAGGGAGTTGAGTTTCTATGCGTTATCTTGAATTGTTCACATACCTCCTCCATCAGGCGACTATTCAAGTTAGCTGCATTGTCGGTAATAATAGTTGCAGGAATGCCAAAACGGCAAATGAGATTGGAATGCACAAAGTCTACCACAGCTTTCTTGGTGACTGACTTGAGAGTGATGGCCTCAACCCATTTTGTGAAATAGTCAATTGCTACCAGTATGAACCTATGCCCATTCGAAGCTTTCGGCTCGATCGGCCCAATGACATCCATACCCCAAGCAACAAACGGCCAAGGTGCTGACATCGGATGGAGTTCTGTCGGAGGTGCATGAATCAAATCGCTGGTGCACACACTCGACATTGGATAACTTCCGAACAAAACTGAAACAGTCCTTCTCCATGGTTATCCAGTAATACCCAGCTCGCAAAATTTTCTTTGCCAACACATAACCATTCATATGAGGTCCGCATACTCCTGCGTGCACCTCATGCATAATTCTTCTGGCTTCCTCTGCATCAACACATCTTAGCAGGTTGAGGTCTGGGGTCCTTTTATACAAAACATCACCACTTAAGAAGAAACCACTTGCATGTCGTCTAATGGTTCTTTTCTGATCTCCGGTGGCCTGCTCAGGGTATTCCTGTGTTTTCAGAAATCTCTTGATATCATGATACCAGGGCTGACCACTAGGTTCCGCCTCAACCGCATTACAAATCCCGTGCTTTTCTTTGATTTGAATCTCTAAAGGGTCAACATGGGCGTTGCCTGGGTAAGGCAACATTGAAGCTAGAGTGGCAAGTGCATCTGCTAGTTCATTATGACACCGAGGGATATACCTGAATTTTATCGACTTGAAGCGTTTGGTGAGATCTTCTACATGCTGTCGATAAGGAATGAGCTTAAAATCTTGAGTTTCCCATTCTCCTTGGGCTTGCCGGATAATCAAATCAGAGTCCCCATGATTAATAGATCTTCACATCTTGGTCAATTGCCATATTCATGCCCATGATACAGGCTTCGTATTCAGCTGTATTGTTTGTGCAAAAGAATCGGAGCCTGGCTGTAGCTGGGTAGTGTTGACCATTGGGTGATATCAGGATTGCCCCAATGCCTACACCTCTTGCATTTACTGCTCCGTCAAAGAACATTTTCCAAGCATGAGTGTCCTCAGAGATGGCTTCTACTGAATTTACCTCTTCATCCGGGAAATAGGTACTTAATGGTTGGTACTCCTCGTCAACCGGGTTTTCAGCCAGATGATCTGCCAACGCCTGAGCCTTCATTGCCGTGCGAGTAACGTAGACTATGTCAAATTCAGTGAGCAAGATTTGCCATTTTGCCAGCCTCCCAGTGGGCATCGGTTTCTGGAATATGTATTTCAGAGGATCCAATCTGGTTATTAGATAGGTGGTATGGGCTTGAAGATAATGTCTCAGCTTTTGGGCAACCCACGTCAGAGCACAGCATGTTCTTTCCAACAAGGTGTATTTGGCCTCGTATCCGGTGAACTTCTTGCTCAGATAGTAAATTGCCTGCTCTTTCCTTCCAGTTATGTCATGCTGGCCGAGGACACAGCCAAAAGAATTCTCCAACACTGTCAGATACAAGAAGAGGGGTCGTCCCTGCTCCGGTGGGACCAATACTGGAGGATTTGACAGATATTCCTTGATTTTATCGAAGGCCTCTTGACATTCTGATGTCCATTTGATGGCCGCATCTTTTTTCAACAACTTGAATATAGGTTCACAGGTGGTGGTCAATTGAGCGATGAATCGGCTGATATAGTTCAACCTGCCCAATAGACTCATCACATCCTTCTTAGTCCTTGGAGAGGGCAAATCTCGAATGGCTTTTATCTTTGTTGGATCCAGCTCAATACCTCTCCTGCTGACTATGAAGCCTAAGAGCTTGCCTGATGGGACTCCGAAAGCACATTTAGCTGGATTCAACTTCAGATCATACTTGCGCAACCGTTCAAAGAACTTTCTCAAATCTCGAACATGATCACTCTGAGTTCGTGACTTAACGATTACATCATCCACATACACCTCTATTTCTTGATGCATCATATCGTGGAAGATGGTGGTCATGGCCCTCATATAAGTTGCCCCGAGCATTCTTTAGCCAAACGGCATGACCCGATAACAGTAGGTTCCCCAGTGGTGTGGTGAAAAGCTGTCTTCTGGCATCCTCTTCATCCATCAACACTTGGTGATATCCTGCGTAACAGTCCACGAAAGAATTGTATTTCATGTTTGGCGCAGTTATCACAAGGATGTGAATGTTAGGTAACGGGAAGTTATCCTTGGGACTTGCCCTGTTCAAATCTCGGTAATCCACACACACCCGGGTTTTCCCGTCTTTCTTTGGTACTGGAACCACATTGGCCAACCACGTGGTATATCGGACCACTCGGATTACCCCCCTTCAACTGTGTTGGTGATTTCCTCTTTGATCTTATCACTGATATCAGTTTTGAACTTCCTTTGCTTCTGCTGTACTGGAGGACAATCGGGGTGGGTTGGCAATTTGTGCACCACTAGATCTATACTCAGTCCTGGCATGTCGTCATACGACCAAGCAAACACATCTTTGAATTCGAACAGGAGGCTGGATTATTGCATCTCGAGTGTGTTGATCTGTGGAATGCTTATTTTGGTTTCCCTTATTTCTTCGGCCGTTCCAAATTAACCGGTTCAGTGTCATTCAGGTTTGGCTTAGGTTTGTTCTCAAATGTTCCAATTCTCGGTTTATCTTCCCTAAAAGCCTCTTCTTCATCATATCCGGTTCTTGGTTCAATTATTTCACAATTAAACAGCGTGTTTGAGTCCGGGCACGAAGTCCGCAAGCATGTCAATGTTATTTAAGGCCGCATTATTATAACTGAAAAGAAGAGATGAAAGGAAATAACCAAAATTAGAAAGAAGATGGACGACGAAAATATTGATTTCATTTCTTGAATTGGAAAGATAAGGGTTAGCATTCATGAAAATTTAAAAACGAAACAAAAGAAACACCCGAGCTACATCCTGAAATAACTCGAGATGCAGAAAAAAGGTGACAGGGCTAGGTCTACCGGGACCCCCGCCTGATCGGAATGGCGTACCTTCCATTTTGGAGTTTAGCATTCTGATCCATATAGAGCCTT